>NW_007727059.1:334597-353491 GCF_000696425.1 Galeopterus variegatus
GGCGGGTCCGGCTGGGCCGCCAGCTCCTGGGTGGCGGGAGGCGACGCGTGTGGGAGCGAGCGCCGTGCAGGACGTCCCAGGCCGAGAACCGCCCCCCGCTGCCCTCCCGTGCGGCGCACGCCTGTCACAACATCGCCGCCTACCTTTCCCTTCCTTCTTGCCGTAAGGAGGGACCGTTCCGGGATAGAACGCTTCGTTTATTTTAATGGAGGGCCTTCGGCAAGAGAGTCATCCAAACTGGTTTGGACAGCGGGTCGCTGCGAGACCCCAGAAGGAAAACCCACTCTTGGCTCTTGCCATTTTCCCTTTCCAAGGGCCGTCTCACATAGGAGAGAGAAGCAGGGACAGGAAACCCTGACCTTAACTACCTGGCTTCTTGAGTCCAGCAAAGACCTCAACTGCCACCACTGTTGTCACGTTTAAGGAATTCATAATAGTAATGCCGATTATGGAATCTGCGATGGAAAGGTACATTAGACTGTCTAATAATGCAGCCTCCCCTCTAGTGCTTCAGCCTCCTTTACAACATTCCAGGCAGGTGGTCCTGACAGCAGCTGTTGCAGTGTTCAAACCAGCTTTCGCTGTTGAAAAGGTTGTTGGGGGGAGGGGGTTGTTGTGTTTTGAGCTGACGTCGCCATCCCTATAACTTCTGGCTTTTGGACCTACACAGAGTCAAATTCATTTTGTTATTTATATGATTCTTCTGTTGAATTCTTCTTGTGTGTCTTCTTCCTAGTTATAAGTAAAGCCATCCTTTTGAAATTTTACTTTTTTATGTCACTGCAACAGGATTACATTATCTCTGTTGAAAAATAGTTTCTTGTATTTCATATGTCTACAACTTGAAGTTGAGAAAGCGAATTAACATTTTTATTGCTTGAAAAACAAAGTAAACCTTTTATCTCATTACCAGCGGATGAAGTGAGCCAAAATTCAGTGGTGGTCCTTTTTTCTATAAGAATTGTGTGAAACTAAGTGGTTGTCATTGTGCCTGACATATGCTAGGCACTCAATAAATTTTTGACCAAGTATAGCAATCTGCAAAAAGATTACAAAATGACTCTAACTGCTACAAAAAGTAATTACCAAAGATCAATGATATCTCTGCAAAAGTGTAGATAAATGAATAGTTTGTCATATTAAATTTTTGAGGCTTATAATGCTTCGTTCAAATTGGGCCTTGGGTTCCAAAACATTTGTTTTGTGCAATTACACAAGAACGTTGCAACGAGACTGTCTTTAAGAAAGGAGGAAGGAAAAGTATTTTATCAAATATGAGGATGAGTAGGCTTCCTTTCAAATTAACAGTATTTTGAATTTTGGGGCTTTATAAAGTAGATCACAGACATCTCACATAACTAGGAGCCATGAATCTTTGGGCAAAATTGAAGTCGTAGAATCTCAATGTTGGAAGACACTTTGGAATTTACCTACTAGTTAACTCCCTTCCAATGCCTGACTCTTGCTATTCCTTGATTTATTATATAATGATAACACTCTAGGGGCGGGGGGTTCTATTCCATCCTAGCTACATGCACTTCATATCCTAACACAGAAGAGGAGGAGAAGTTGTTCAAATTCAAGTAATTTATCACTAAGCATGAGAGAAATGTTCATAGTCTAGGAAAAGGTAAATGCCTGGTTAAAATGTTCCTGAAATCAAGAACATTTCACAAATATATTCCCTCTACTTTAAAAGAATTCCTTTTACACCTATGATGCCATGGGCTCCAAAACCATTCCTACTTATTCTTTGCCAAAAATGATTAGTTGAGTATATTATACTCATATACTTTTCCTTGGTTTTTTGGGTTTTGTTTTTTAAATGGAAATCAGTGGGATTTGCCTTATAACTGACTTAGCTATATATTGTCTTTCCAAATTAGTGGCTCTCTGAGAACATTTGTTAAATAAAAGTATAGTTACTGACTATGTCTGCTGCTGACATTCTGGTACAGGGGAAAAGCCAACTGTTGTACATAACAGAAAGTGCTACTTTAAAACTAGTAGAGAACCTAGAGATTATAGAATCTTCAGATTTTGGAACTGAAAATACTTTAAGGATCCCATGTTTTTTGGAAGAAGAAAATAAGACAGAGAAGTTAAGTGATTTAGGAACAAGACAGTCACCTGTCTTGCAGTCAGATATCTTTGGTAGTGAAGTGGACAAAGGCTGGAATTCAGATAAGAAGAACTGGGTTTGTATTGTATCTTTGCTTCTCATGAACTATGTTTACTGAGTAAGTAACTTAACTTCTCAGGACCTCAGTTTGATCATCTGTAAAATGGAGATGATCACAAGTGTGTGAGATTCAAAGTACAATCATACGTTGCTTAACAATGGGTATACATTCTGAGAAATGCTTTGGTAGGGGATTTCATCATCATAGATGATGCAAACATCATAGAGTGTGCTTACACAAACGTAGATGATATTATTACAAACCTAGGCTATAATAGCCATTATATTCTTATGGGACCCCCATCGTATATGCAATCCATCATTAACTGAAACGTCATTTTCCTGTACATAACTGTAGATAATACATTTAAAGCAACTTTGTAAAGCTGTGAAGTCTTCTATGAATGCAAGGTATTACTGTTATTACAACCTGGCAATGAACTGAGCACTTATTTGGCACAGTGCTTGATGCCATAGCAGTCATTGAAATTGAAGTCATGGTCTTTACTTCCAAAGAGTTTGAAGTCTAGTTGAAAAGATTAGACTAACACACTTAAAATAATAGCAGTAGTATGGATTGAATGTCCCTCCAAAGCTCATTGAAGCTTGACCCCCATTGTAACAGTGCTAAGAGGGTGGGAAATCAGATTATGGTATTTTAAGAGGTGATTAGATTGTGAGACCTTTCTACACTCTCCTGAATGGATTGATCCATTCATGGAGTAATGGGCATGGTTCTGATGGCTTTATAAGGAGAGCAGGTGAGAAGGTTAGCTCACTCTTGTCTTGCTCATGCCATGTTCTCTCACCATGTGATACTCTGAGTTGCTGTAGATAGTCATCACCCAGAGGAAGACCATCACCAGATGTGTTTTCTGGACTTTGGACTTCCCAGCTTCCAAAACTGTAAGAAATAATTTTCATTTATTTATAAATTACCCAGTTTCAGCTATTCTGTTATAAGCAACAGAAATGGACTGATAGAAGTAGTTAATCATTTTCCACCACTTTTCTCACTTATTTCCAACTTGCTACAAAAAAATACATTTGGTCTTTATCCCTCGTTCCTGGCACAGAGCACCTAAAATGCTTGAGATTTCCTTAGTGAAGGGAGTTTCTTTTGTCATTCAAAACAGGCCCTTTTCAATCATACCCAAGTTTGAGCTAATGAGGTAATTTAGGGTGGGGTCCCTTAGATAGCCTCAGGATGGGCTGGTCACCAGAAAGACCAAGTGATTAGAAAGTTAGAACTTTCTGCCCCACACTTTGGCAGTTGAGTAGAGGGGGTGCTGGCTATTGAGCTCTATAAAAACTCTTCAACAAGGAGATTCAATATTCTGTGAGCTTCCAGGCTGGTGAATGCATCCATGTGCAGAGACACATCACAACTTAGCCAGGACAGAGGCTCCTGCATATAAGACCCTTCTGGACTTCACCTTATATACCTCTTCATCTGGCTGTATTCTTTATAATAAGCTAGTAAATGTAAGTAAAGTGTTCTCCAGAGTTCTATGAGTTCTAGTAAATTATCAAACCTGAGTAGGGGGTTGTGAGAACACTGGATTCATAGCCAGTGCATCAGAAGTATGGGTGGCCCCTAGGACTTATGACTGGCATCTGAAATGAAGGCAGTCTTGTGGGAATGAGCCCTTAACTTGTGGGGTCTGTAGTTAACTATGAATATTTAGTGTCACAATTGAATTGAATTATAGGACACCCAGTTGGTGTTGAAGAATCACAGACCAACATATGGGTTATTAAGATACACAAGAATTTGGGGCCGGCCCCTTGGCTCACTTGGGAGAGTGCAGTGCTGGTAGCACCAAGGCCACGGGTCCAGATACTGTATAGGGGTGGCCGGTGCGCTCGCTGGCTGGGTGTGGTGTGGACAACACCATGCCGAGGGTTGCAATCCCCTTACCAGTCAAAAAAAAAAAAAAAAGATACACAAGAATTTGATATCAATAGTAAATATTACATTCCATTTGAGAAAATTACAATAATGATAGCTAATGTTTACACCACAATTACTACATGGACACTAAGCTGTTTTCATCTATTAACTCATTTAATCCTCACAACAATCTTGTAAGATAAATACTATGATTTATCCCAAATTTCAGATGAGGAAATTGAGGTATGCAGCAATTAAGTAATTTACCTCAGAAATAGTGGAACCAGGATTTGAAATCATACAAATCATCTTTTCCAATCATAATGAAATGAAACTATTAATTAATAGCCTAAGGAAAACTAGAAAATCCACAAATATGTAGAAATTAAACAACATACTCTTAAGCAACAAAAGGGTCAGAGAAGAAATCGCAATGGAAATTAGAAAAGATCTTGAGACAAATTAAAATAAATATACAACATACCAAAAGTTGTGGGATGCAGTGAAAGCAGTACTAAGAGGGAAATTTATAGCTGTAAGCACACCAAAAAACGAAAGATCTCAAATCAACAACTTAACTTTACATCTTAAGGAACTAGAAAAAGAAGAACAAAATAAGCCTAAAGCTAGTAGAAGGATGGAAATAATAAAGATTAAGCAGAGATAAATGTGAAATAGAGGATAGAAAACAATATAGAAAATCAATGAAACCAAGAATTTGTTCTTTGAAAAGATCAAGAAAATTGGCAAACCTTTATCTAGACAAAGAAAAAAAAAGTTCTAATAACTAGAATCAGAAATAAAGGATGGACATTACAACTGATTTTACAGAAATAAAAAGGATTATAAGAAAATGCTATGAACAATTTTATCCCAACAAAATGGACACCTAAATGAAACAAAGTCCTAGAAACACACAACCTACCAAGAATGAATCATGAAGAAATTAAACGTCTGAATAGACCTATAACTAGTAAGGATATTGAATCAGTAATCAAAAACCTCCTAACAAAGAAAAGCCCAGGACCAGATGGCTTCACTGGTAAATTCTATCAAATATTTAATAAAGAATTAACACCAATTCTCCTCAACTCTTTTGAAAAATTTAAGAGGCATGAACACATCCAAACTCATTCTCTGAGGCCAGCATTACCCTTAAGCCAAAGCCCAAAGACAAGAAAACTAGATCAATATCCCTGATGAATACTGATGCAAAAATCCTTAGCAAAACACTAGCAAACAGAATCCCAGAGTACACTGAAAGGATTATACCATGACCAAGTGGGATTTATTCCTGGAATGCAAAGATGGCTCAACATTTTTGCATGCAACATACGAAAATCAATCAGTGTAATAGAACAAAGGGGAAAAAACACATGATCACCTCAATAGATGTAGAAAAAGCATCTAACAAGATTCAGTGCCCTTTCATGATTAAACAAACAAACAAAACAACAACAACAAAAAACTAGGAACAGAAGAAAACCACCTCAACTAATAAAGGCCATCAAAGAACCCACAGCTAACACCATACTTGATGGTGAAAGACTAAAAGCTTTTCCTCAAAGATCAGGAACAAGACAAAGATGCCCACTTTCACCATCCTAGCCACAACAAGTGAGCAAGAAAAAGAAATAAGATATCAAAATTGGAAAGGAAGATGTAAAATTATCTCTGCTCATAGATAAATAATCTTTTATGTAGAAAATTCTTAAAAGTTCACAACAATCTGTTAGAACAAATAAATGAATTCAGCAAAGTTGCAGGATACAAAATCAACATACAAAAATCAATTGTGTTTCAATAACTAGCAATGAGCTATACAAAAGGGAAATTAAGAAGACAATTCCATTTACAATAATATCAGAAAAAAATAAATACTTAGGAATAAACTTAACTAAGGAAATGAAAGTCTTATGCTGAAAAATCACAAAATGTTGCTGAAAAATAAAAAAGACAAATAAATGGAAAGACACCCCATGTTAATGGATTGGAAGATGTAATATTGTTAAGATATCAGTATTACTTGAGTGATAGACAGATTCAATGCAGTCAGTCATAGGGAATCTCAAAGGACCCCCAAAAGCACAAACAATCTTGAACCAGAAAAATATAGTGGGAGATCTCACACTTCCTGGTTTTAAAACTTATTTATTTTTTTGGTAGCTGGCTGGTACAGGGATCTGAACCCATGACCTTGGTGTTATAAGGTTATGCTCTAACCAACTGAGCTAACTGGTGAGCCCCTGGTTTTAAAACTTTTTACAAAGCTACTGTAATCTAAACAGTCTGGTACTGGCATAAAGATAGATAGAAAAATGGAATCAAACAGAGAGACCAGAAATGAAACCTTATATATATGGTCAAATGATTTTTTTTTTAAATTTTAACTTCTCAATATACATTGTAGTTGATTTTCTTGTCCCTTTATGGTCAAATGATTTTTGAGAAGACCATTTAACCAGGAAAGCACAATCTTTTCAAAATATAGCATTAGGAAAACTGGATGTCCATATGCAGAAGAGTGAAGTTAGATCCCTACCTTACACCATATGCAAAATTAACTCAAAATGGATCAAAGACCCAAATGTAAGACTAAAACTATAAAATTCTTAGGAGAAAACATAAGGGGAAAGGTTCAGGACATTGGACTTAGCTATGATTTCCTACAAAAACAAAAACAAAAATTAAAAATAAATTGGACTACATCAAAATTAAAAACTGTGCATCAAATGACACAATCAACAGAGTGAAAATTCAACTCTTAGAATGAGAGAAAATATTTGCAATTATATATATAATAAGTTAATATCCAGAGTATATAAAGAGCTCCTACAACTCAACAATGACAAAAACATATAACTTGATTTTTAAATGGGCAAAGGACTTACATAGACATTTCTCCAAAGAAAGAAGATATAAAAATGGCTAACAAGCATATAAGAAGATGCTCAACATCACTAATCATCAGAGAAATGCCAATCAAAATCACACCTGGTAAGGAGGGTCATTATGAAAAAAGTAAAATGAAAAGTGTCCATGAGTATGTGAAGAATTTGGAAGCCATGTGCATTGTCAGTGGTAATATAAAATGTTGCAGCCACCATGGCAAACAGTTTGGCATTTCCTCAAAAAGTTAAATATAAAATGACCATATGATCCCACAATCCTACTTCTGGATATATATCCAAAAGAACTGAAGAAAAGATCTAAAGAGCTATTTGCATGTGCATGTTTATAGCAATGTTATTCACGATAGCCAAAAGGTGGAAGCAACCCAAGTGTCCATTGAGGGATGAATAGATAAAATATGGTATGTACATACAATGGAATATTATACAGCCTTAAAAGGAAAGAAATTCTGACACATGATACAATATGGGTGAACCTTGAGAACATTATACTAAGCTAAATAAGCCAGTCAAAAAAGACGAATACTACAGGATTCCACATATATGAAGTAACTAGAGTAATCAAACTCATAGAAAGAGAAAGAATAGTAAACAAACAACCCCCGCAAAAAACCCATGGGGCTGGCCCAGTTAGCTAACTTGGGAGAGCATGGTGCTGGTAACACTATGATGACAGTTCAGATCCCCACTGACCAGAGCCAAAAAAAAAAAAGAGAGAACGGTCTTTGCCAGGGCCTGGGGGGTGGGGGAATAAGGAGTTGTTCAATAGAGTTTCAGTTTTGTAAGATGAAAAAGTTCTAGAGATCTGTTGCACAACAATTTGAATGTACTTAATGCGACTGAACAGTATGCTTAAAAATTAGATGGTAAATGTGTTTTTTACCACAATTTAAAAATTTTTGATCCCCATACTGGCCAGCTGACAAAAAAAAATTTAATTTGAAAAATTTTAAAGAGCAATGTAAACATCCCATTTTTCATGTGAAATTTGAGTACTTTGCTTAAACAAATAAAATAGTAGGAAAAAATCTATTTTCATAGTAAAATTATTATTTGCCTCTCACTCTTCCTCTCAAGCAAAGTTTTCCAGAGGCTGCATGATATGTGATATCAATAGATTGAATGCGGAGACATAAAAATTCAGTGGTCTTCTGCACTCGTCCCTTGCGATGACTCATCAGCCTCTGAGTGGCTCCTTTTTTCAGTTGTCTGTGGCCCCTCCTGTGTGGAACCCTATTACTGGTTTAGCTGGCCTGGGGGCCACCAAGGCCCTCCTCTCCCCTGCCACCTCCAAGCAACTTCATCCGAAGGGCACAGCTGTGGCTTTTGCCAGATCGTGCTCTGCGTGCTCACCAGGGCCAGCCTTGAAGTGGTCAGGGCTCAAAATGGTGGGAGTTGTCCTTCCTTTCTCTCATCAGGGCTTCTCCTGCCTTCATGAATTCCATAGGTCTCTCTTCCTTTTCCCCTGGGCTCTAGCAGCCCCAGCTTGTCAGTTGTTGCTTTGTAATAGTTGTAAATTGGTTGATTGTGGGAGAGAGTGATGCTGGAGACCATCTTTTCTGCCATCTTGACCAGAAGTCCTAGGGAGACAACTTTAATTTTTTTTTTTTTTTCCCTTTTTGTCTCTTTTTTCGTGTCCGGCAACAGATCGCAACCCTCAGTGTCGCGCCCGTACCGGACTGGGACCGGCAACGGGATCACAATCCTTGGTGTTGCTCCCGCACCTCGCTCAGCCAGTGAGCGGGACCCGGTCTGTACGTGGGATCCGAACCCTCGGCGGGAGCACCGCCGCGCTTCCCAAGCGGCGCACTGTAGCAGTACAACTTTAATTTTTTAATGTCACAGTTAGTTATGAGATGCACTGCTAATAATTAAAATGCCACATTTTCAAATGATTAAAACAAAAGAAAAATTACACGTTGTCTTGAAAAATAAAGGAAGTACCAAGAACTGAGCACTTAGAGTGTTACCAAGTGCAGGAGAAGCCTGAGAGAAGCCACTCTGGACTGACTGCAATCTGCCATCATCAAAAGCACAGCAGTTATGGTTGTGAGCCCCACTGGTGTACACATCACTACATTAGATGCCATCCAGCTCGTGTCATTCACCCTCACTGTGTCAACAGCCACAATCTGCACACTCTAACCCAGCTACTTGTCTTGCCAATGCAATGTTGTAGGTCACAAAAAAGCCCAGAATCCTGATAGATCTTTGTAACTCCATCCATGAGCCTTGCTAAAAACAACAGACTGCCTTGCTGGTGGTGTAGGTCACCAACAAGTAGTAAGTAGTGTATTCACAGCTGAATAGCACACTCTGAGGATAACACTACCATTCCATGATGAGGGATAAGATGAATTATATGAATCGTAGAAGAATGAGTGACTGTTCTATTCTACTAGAGAGAGTGGAGAGAGAAACAAAATGTCCTTTTTTTAGCAGACACCTCCAAAGCCCAAATTAAATGAGAACACTGTTCATAAGAATAATTCCCTTAGAGGTCTGGCCAGTTAGCTCAGTTGGTTAGAGTGCAATATTGATAACACCAAGATGAAGGGTTTGGATCCCTGTAGTCAGCTGCCCCAAGATGATGATGATGATGATGATGATGATGATGATGATAATAATAATAATAATAATAATAATAATAATAATAAATTCCCTTAGATATAGTAGATACTTGGTCTAGAAAATGTTAAGGGATCTTATAACCCAAAGTTCTGAAACCTTCAAAGGCAGCAGTGCAGAACCAGAGATATTCTAGTATCAAATTTATAGGAACCTAAAGTATTTCCCTAGAAATAAAAACATGACTGGCCAAAAGGGAATTTATCTCTCTCTCACAGAAAGTGTATTTGTGCACATATATGTCTGTAAATGGTTAATATTTGGAGTTCTCAGATATTAAATACTTTATTAATACATAGCACAGTTTTGATGTGTGTGTGCATGTGTTTGTATCAAAGTAAGTAAGTGCAAAAAGTACAGGGTGGCTTTGTCCCTCCTGCTCTCATGAATAACCATTTTAAAATTTATTTTTGAACAAGTAAACTTGTTCAAACATAAAATCAGGCCACTTAGCTCAGTTGGTTAGAATGTGGTGCTGATAACACCAGGGTTCAACCCCCGTTCCAGCCAGCTGCCAAAAAAAAAGATAAAAAAATCATAAAATCAGGATTTCTATCATGCTGTTGAACTTTACAGTACTGTAATATCAGAATCCATTTTTTAAAAATTTCTTTTTTGGGGGCCGGGCCGGTGGCGCACTGGAGAGTGCGCCGCTTGGGAGCGCGGCGGCGCTCCCGCTGAGGGTTCGGATCCCTTGTGGAGACCGGTTCCCGCTCACTGGTTGAGCGTGGTGTGGGCGCAACACCGAGGGTTGCGATCCCGTTGCCGGTCCCCGGTACGGGCGCAACACTGAGGGTTGCGATCCCTTTACCGGTCAGTAAAAAAAAGACGAAAAGGAAAAAAAAATTTCTTTCTTTTTTTGTATTTTTTTAAATCTTTCAAACATACCACTTATTAACTTTTTTTCTCATTACAATGAAAACCTAAATTCGATGGAGAAACTTAAGAAAACAAAAAACTAAAATTTTTTAAAAATCTGAAAATAAAAATTGAGAATATTTTCCTACATACTGTTTTTCTTACAAAAATGATAATATGTTAAACATATCATTTTATGCACTGATTTTTATATTATGAATAGTATATTTTCCTATGGCAGTAAATATTATTCTATAATTGTTTTTAATGTATTTATTATTTATTTATTTCATTTACCAGCTTATTATAAAGGATATTACAAAGGATACAGATGAAGAGATACATAGGGCAAGGTATGGGAGAAGGGGCACGGAGCTTCCATGCCCTCTCCAGGTGCACCACCCTCCGGCAACTTCCACGTGTTCCAATATTTGTGTTCCACTATCCAGAAGCTCATCCAAATCCAGTTCTTTTGTGTCTTTTTTTGCTTTTATATGGTATATGAAAACTTAGCAACTCTCCTATTAATTAAAATGCATCTAACCAATAACCAGGTGTAATGTTCCACCTTTCTTATAAAGCTCAATATTATAAGGCATACAACCAATTAAAAATTTGTGACATTGTGATAAAGGCCTTTTACGTTTTTTCAGAGAAATTTCTGAAACTAACCCTACTGACCTAACAACCTGAAGGTGTGAACTATTCACAGATTCTTAAAGGCCTTAAAGGAACCTATCTGCTATAGGGACCCTGTATTTGTCCATTTCTGTAACTTACAACAAAATACTTGGAACTGGGTAATTTGTAAGAAAATAAAATTTATTGCTTACAGTTTCAGAGGCTAGGAAGTCCAAAGTCCAGGGAACACATCTGGTGAGAGCCTATCTGCTATAGGGACCCTGTATTTGTCCATTTCTGTAACTTACAACAAAATACTTGGAACTGGGTAATTTGTAAGAAAATAAAATTTATTGCTTACAGTTTCAGAGGCTAGGAAGTCCAAAGTCCAGGGAACACATCTGGTGAGAGTCTTCTTTGGTGACGGCTTTACAGTAATGCAAGGGCCTCACATGGCAGAAAGTGGTGGGACAGACAGAGAGACTCTTACACGCTTTCCTTTTGAAGCCCTCCGAACCACACCCCTGGCCACCATCACTAATCCATTCACTAGGGTGTGGTCCTACAATCTAATCACCTCTCCAAAGCCCCATCTTTCAATTACCATAATAGGATGTCCCCCCTCAACAGTTACAGTCGGAATTAAGCTTCTAATATATGAACTTTGGGGCACACAATTCAATCAGTCCACAGCAGACCCCTCCCAGAACTGTGTGGTGCTGTGGACTCAAGTGCTTAGACTCAAGTCTAAGAAGTTGCTATTTGAGGTGGGGTTTGCTGCGCAGTTCAAGAGCATGATGCATTTTGTGTGGAAAGGCCATCCAGGATAGGGGGCTCCTGACCTGGAAGACAGAGTGACTTATTTACCACACACTGCTGCTGGAGTTGAGGGAGCCTTCATGGCAGGACTGAAATGATCTGTTGAGAGAGGGGACTTTGGTGTGTGCAGCAGGAATCCTGAGCTGGACCACTGGCCGCTGTAGTGTGTGAAGAGGACTTCTGAAGGGATGTCAGCAAAGGCAGGCTTGCTGTTCCTTCACAATCAGGACTGCTAAGGCTTTTCAAGTGGCACCAAAGAGATCCAATCCCAAGATGTCCTCTGGTTGTTGAGAAGAACCACAGTCAAGGATACTTGCCGGTATGGGAGCATGATAGCACCACGGTTTCCAGTGGAGGAGGCCCATGGGTCTGGTGCTGTGGGCCAGTCCCTGGGTGTCAGTGGGGAGCTGGGGCAAGGAGAAAGGCCACTTGGAGTAGGGTTGGGTTGTCTGGGCATAGCAACTGTGACTCTGTCCCTGCCCCTTCCAAAGCGGTCCATGCACCATGACCAGATGAACTGACAGGGATGACTGGGCTAGATTTTGATCAACTAAGTGGTAGTGAAGGCCTATCCCTATTACACGTCACTCTTCCCTACACAAGAGAATTGAAGGCTTGTCAATAGGGCTCTGCGATGGTGTCACTTGGCTCTTATCAGTGAAACCCATGGAAAGTTGAATAAAACGGGGATTTAATTTATAAAATTCTTGAAGTAGCTTATTGCATATTCTTGATATTTGCCCACAAGTAGTTTTTCTTTTGTGAGGCTAGCCATCCTCTGATTCAGGTAGATGCAGGCAGTGTTTATTCTTAAGGTGGCAGCTGCACTATTCTGTGTACCTAGAGGTGCCTTAAGTGTTCTGCCATCTCGACCACGTTGTCCTCACACTGTGTGGCCCTGCCCTGGGAGATACAGGTGATGTAAGCACTGGCACGTGGCCTGGTGCAAGCCTGAATGTAATGTGCAACTTATACATACATACATACATATATATATTTATATATAAAATTTTTTTTTTTTGTCTTTTGTCTTTTTCCGTGTCCGGCAACGGCTCGCAACCCTCAGTGTTGCCCCCATACCAGACCGGGGACCGGCAACGGGATCGCAACCCTCGGCGTTGCCCCCGCGCCTCGCTCAGCCAGTGAGTGGGAACTGGTCTGTATGTGGGATCCGAACCCTCGGGCGGGAGCGCCGCTGCACTTCCCAAGTGGCGCACTATCCAGTGCGCCACCGGGCCGGCCCTATATATAAAATTGATGGCAACTTTATACATTTCATCAGACTTCCCAAAATATTCTGGTCCTTTTAAAACCCCTGGGCTGGCTAGGAACTGAGAAAGACCTATGTCACAGATGATGTTTTTGTACAAGTATAATAGGCAACAGTTAGACATTTTCTTATACTTTGTTTTTTCTCATTTTGCTTTTGGTTTTTCCTCAGTCTTTGAACTTCGCATTTCTTCCTGGGAAAGTGGGTTATACACACTGGAATCTTCTGGATATGGCTTTCTACAAGCAGGACAAAGCCCTGTTTCATCAGTGTGAATCTGATGCCAACAGCATTGGCCAATCTGGTAGCTACAGGGGCAAGGGAAAAAGCTGCCTCCTTGCCTGGCTTGTCCCTGGCCATCTGCACCAGACACCCAGACAAGAGTAAGGAAAACTGCTCACCCAATCCGATGGCTTCCAAGCACGACCTGTTGGCTAAGAGAGGGACTCTCATCTTTCAGTGGGTCACTTGTAGGTACTTTCTAAGAGCACAAGGAGTTCCAAAACAAAAACTTTGAGAACCACTGCAGTAGCAGGCTCATTCATTTGAAAGAGCATGCCCTGACACATCCAGCCTGGTGGGAAGGAATATGGCATCTGCCAAGAGCTCATCATTTGCTTTTGAGCCACAGAAGCCATGCTCTGCTTCAGCCAGGCTGGCCTGCTGCCCCCAAGACCAGCCACACCACTGCATTATGGCCTCCAGATGATGATGTGATTACTCGTTCCCTCACCGGAGACACCATCCCTGCCACCAGCAAGGATGTTGCATCCCACTTCTCTCCCAACAAAGCTCAAGCCCCCTTCTTATCAAGGACCACCCCCACTGACTCTTCTGACTCTGTCTCTACACATTTGTTTAAAAGAGTCATATTGAAGCAAAAGCATGTTCCTTCAATAGCCTTAAAAAACTGTAATTTTTTCTCCAAAGTTCTAAATTCTTATAAATCTGGAAGGTAAATGCTACAGAGTTCAAGTTTGATGAAAGTACATAATAATGACCTATAGAACTTAATGGAACTAGATAATCCTATCTGCTTTATACTGTTGTTCTACACAAACTTGTGATAAATTTATTAGACTCCCCATAGATTTTACAAATGTTCAAGCTTCAATTTAAGCATTCAATATGTGCAAAGTGATGCTCAATACATACCTTGAACATAATGCTGCTCAACATCTTTTGTTAATTTAACATGGAATGAACAATTAGTAGGTACCCATAATGGTTCAAGAACAGAGTAAGCCATGTCATTCAAGGATGTCTAGTTGTCTTGTTCCATTAGTGGGGGAAGGGGGTGAGCAAATAATGCAGATTTGACTTAACATAATAGAAATTTGCAAAATATTTATTTCTAAATAACTGTGTAGATACAGCAGCACCTTCCTGGAAAAATACAGAAAGAAATAACTAAAAGAAAACATTGCAGGTTGCAGGTAGCTTGATAAAGAACACCTACTTTCTTCTCCATGGAAAGGACATACCAAGAAATTTTGTGGACCCTTGAATGAACACAAATCTCACTTGCAAAAGCACATCAACAACTCCCTGTGCTGTTTGTTTGATTTGGAACCCAGGGAAGCTACCGTCCTATGGCATGGGATTAAATTACCTACTAGATTATACATAGGCAAGCATCTCAGTATCAGTATATTCTGTATGTATATTCTAGAGTAAGGAAATCAACCACCAAATATATATTTGCATATGAGTATTTCTACATGCATTCTTATTATCTTAGTATCTGGTTTTGTATCAGCTATGATCCTGTAAACTGTTATTGCAAAGAAATAAGATTTGCAACAATTATCTATTTACATTTGTTCCATGGCCTAGAAGAGAAACATGCAAAAAAAAATCTACTCAACAAAGTTCAGATGATTTCTGGAAAAGATATGTGTGGAAGATCAGAGCACAGCAACCGAACCCCATTCAGGGAGTTCTAAGCCTTTAGTTCCGAACTCCCTACTATAAAGACAATTAGCCTCAATAAAAAAATCACCAAGTTGCCTGTGGAGATAAGCACCGTGGGGATACCTCTGCCTTTAATTGAAGCCTGCATCTCTAGTCTATCAATTCTTTAAGTTCAGAATTCTGAAACACACTCACACACACATACATATGCACACACATTTAATCAGGAAGAAAACCTGCAGTCATATTTGAGGCAACAATTTTATTCTCTTTCCTTAGCCTTAAAGTATTTCTCATTCTAAGTACTAAAGGCTTCTTGGAATCTGGAATGTGGATTCTAGTTATTTCTCCTTAATAAAAGTAAGTAATTTTAAATTACCCACAGACCCATCTATAAAGTGTATTATCTTGGTTTTTAGGTAGTTCCTTTGCTAATATTTATATACCTAGGGTATCTCATCTACATTTTTTTTTACTAGCCCTTAGAGACCCCCAGACTTAACTTGAAAAAAACAGATTGATTTGCAAAAAGGAACTTGTTATCGTCTTATGAAACAATCCTTGGATTAAAAAAAAAAAAAGAGGGAGATATCTGTGAAAAAGCATATTCTATGGGAACAATTTCCTTTTTACCCTTGGCTTGGTGTCGCCTCAGCCAGTGAGCGCACCAGTCATCCCTATATAGGATCTGACATCCCTATATAGGATCCGAACCCGTGGCCTCGGCGCTCCCAGCGCCGCACTCTCCTGAGTGAGCCACGGGGTCAGTCCCAGAACAATTTTCTTGAAAGCCTAGATAGACCAGAGCTGATGTGTGATTATTAGTGCTGCAGGTTAGTTATCTGGACTAATCAGTAACACCATAAAGGGAAACTATTACATGAAAAATGGGCATCCATTAGACAATTAAAAGATAATGTTTTGAAGAGAATTTGTTTAAATTATTTTTATCTTTAGGTCTCTGTCGAGTGCCTCATTTGGCTCTCTCTCTACTGGGACTCAGGTAGGCTGGGGTTTACTAAACCTATGCCTTGGCAGTACCACTTCAAGATCCCTTCAGTTCACTAAGATATGGAACAAGGTCCCCACATGAGGAAATAAAGACCAATCAGGGCTGGCCAGGTAGCTCAGTTGGTTAGAACCTTCTAACACTAAAGTCACGAGTTCAGATCCATTTACTGGCCAGTGCCAAAAATACATACATAAATAAAAATGGTTTTTAAAAAAGAACAATCAGCAAAGATAAACTGTAAACATCATTGAAACTTACAGTGTTACAACACCAAAGACAAGGGTCCAGATCCCTATACCAGCCATTAGTTTCTTCTTCATATTTTGGAAAAAATAAAAACTCGTTATTAAAAAAACAAGTAGAATTAAGTGATTTGTTGATGAGGTAAGGAGATTCTTCTCATTTTCTTTTTTTTTTTTTAGTTCAATATGGCTTTAAAAGTTTGCAAAGTTGAAAGAGGGATCTGACCTTTTAAAATAAAGTAATTTTCACAATATATATCTAGCCATTATTTATAGTATTGAATTATTTTTTGTATTGAATAGTAACAAAAAAGTAAGTTTCCGTTCATGATCCTCACTCTGGTGCAGCCAGGTGCTTGGCATTGTGCAGCAAGATAACACATTCCCTGCTCTGAAGCTCACAGCAAATGCTGTCAACCAAGTGGAACACCAGTTCTCCTCCAGGCACACACATGATATCTTATTTGCACTGCTCAACGCAGGGCACTGAGAATCCTTAATTTTAAGGTTGAAAAAATGTGAAAGGATTCCTTAACTCACTGCCTGCAACAAATCCAACTACCTGTTAACTCATGACAATTGCACATGTAAAATACATGAAATTTGTAAGCTGTTCCACATTTAATGGAACTCAAATGCCAAAAAATCAGATCAAGTAACATGCTTTTTTAAAAATGTTACTTAATAAAATTTATTGAGACAAGATATACAGCACATTCTTAGACTTGGTATTATGAACTCCTACTGACAATTGCTACTTGATGGTTAAAAAATAAACTTAAAAAAAGAGATGAAACCACACATACTGGTGTATAACAATGCCTGCAGGGAATGTTATGTTTTAAATTTACAAAATCAACACCCATGTTATTTTAAATGATGAGGCAGATTTTTTCCTATGCAGTAAAGTGAAGGTAACAAAAAATCCATACAACTTTCAAATCCTTTTTTTAAAGTTCAGGTTATAGTCCCTTTCACAAACAAGGCATTTATAAACTATGAGGTGGAGATGTCATACTCAGACAAGTTCTCTACTCAATGTTTTATTGAGAGATTCAGTAATCAATCCTGGGTAAATCAACTCTCCCCCAAAAACAGTGATCCTTCTCTCCTCTGTCACAGTATACTCCATGACTTCAGTTCCATTTTTGTTGTGATAAACCAAAGCAAATTTCCCAGGTTCTTTCAAGGCGGGTAAGGATAAAGGATATCTACTTGCTGGATCTCTGGATTACGGCTTAATACTTCTTCCTTCCTTGTAGTCTGAGACATTAGGAGAATAATTGAATGTTGGTTCCAAAAGCTTAAATGCAGTCTTTTCTCCAACTTGAGGGGCAGCTGCTAACAGTGGTAACAAACTAGAGTCCTCCTGTGTGTCTCTACTGGATTCTGGAAATAGCAGATGTGTTAGTTACCATTTCATTTAATTGCTCCTGCTTCTGATATTCAGTGTTTCTATTTAAAACACAGGAAACAGCTTGCCCTCGTCCTTGACCTCTGCCTGGCATGCTCTGACCCCCAACTCCCTTCCAAAAAAGATCTTCTCCTCTACCTCACCTTCTTCCTAAACTAGTGGGGAGAGACATGTTTGGAGGAGGAGCAGGGGCACTTCTGCCAGCATGAGTTAGAATGCTTCCATCCAGCAGCACTCGGAGTCTGTGACGACGGCCTTGGACCTGGACGACTTCTTCCTGCAAAGAGGCCTACTGTCTTTAAGAAACCTGCAGCACACTCTGGGGTGCTCTTTGACACTATGCATTGGTCATCTGACTCTGAACTGGAGTCCAAACTGGAAAATGATGTTCTGGTGATCTGGCCCTTTGCTGGGGGTAAAGTTAAAGCCAGATTTTGTAGCCAGTTTGTTTGCAGTTGTATTTTTTGTAGAGGGTCCTTCCTTTGGTAACTTGGTTATTTTTTTCTGAGGAATTTCTGACCTCCAAAGTGACATTGCTGAAACCATTAATGGGTGATTCATGACAAGACTCAGACTCCAAGGAGGAACAGGGACTATCTTTGGGCAAATGCCTGGTCACTTTAGGAGACTTGGGGTTCTTGGTCTTTGTTTTTTTTTTATATTCACATTTCTCCTTTTTCTTTTTGGCAGCTGGCCAGTACGGGATGTGAACCCTTGACCTTGGTGTTATAACACAGTCTCTACACAACTGAGCATTGGCCATGAAAGGGCGCACGGACCCGAGCTGATAAGACGACAGGACCCGAGCTGACAGTTCGCCAGAGAAGTTCCACTTTATTCAAGGACTGCGCGTATATTTATAGGGAGCTGCATTCCGGGTTTGGATAGGGGGTGGACGGGCGGTAGCTGATTGGACGGGTCTGGGCAGGAGGTGAGCCTTGACCTATGACTGGTTGAGGTTTTGGCACTGGCGGGCTTATTTACTGTGGAGAAGAACCCGGAAGGGCGCCATATTGCTAGGGAGTGCCCCCCACTTGAGTGCCTACGGTATCCCTACATTCCTTACAGGCCAACCCTCAGAACGGATTCTTTATTTCTAGAATTTCTTTTTTTTTTTTTTTTTTTTTT
>NW_007727059.1:353603-359385 GCF_000696425.1 Galeopterus variegatus
TTTTTTTTTTTTTTTTTTTTTTAGGGATCCGAACCCGTGGCCTTGGTGTTATCAGCACCGCACTCTACTGAGTGAGCCACAGGCCGGCCCTATTTCTAGAATTTCTATTTGTTTTTTTAATTGATTCTATTCCTTTGTCAAGTTTCTCATTTTGCTCTTAGATTGTTTTCCCCTTCAATTTTCTATCTGTATTTTCTCGTGACTCCTGAATATCTTTAAAAGGATTATTCTGAATTCTCTATCAGACATTTCATAAGTCTGCTATTCTTCAAGGTCCATTCCTGGTGCCTTGTGGTTTCTTTTGGTGGCATATTTCTCTGTTCTTGAGTTTTGTGACTTTACTTTGATGCCTGGGCATTTGAAGAGACAATTACCTCTTCCAGGTTTTGTAGAACATGTGGACTGAGAAAGTTTGGGAAAGTAGTGTATGCAGTGCTAAGTAGGTCCTTCTCCCTCTGATAAGAAAAAATTAAGTTTCTCAGTAAGCCCAGAGGGGACTGGTAAGATCCTGGATCCTGAAATGTGGAGTCCTTAATACCTTTAGTCCAGGGCTTTGGGTCTCAACTGCAATTCTGGAATATGAAAAGAAAGAAAACCTGCATGAAACATCATGTTGTACATTTATTCAGAATGCAGAAATGAAGTGTTTAAAGAATAAGATAAAGACAACATTCGCAAGAGGTATCATAAAATTAACACTCACGCGAGTATCAGTCAGAACTACCTTTTCAGGAAACAAATTTGGAAATACGTAACAAGAACCTTAAAAATGTTCTTAAGAATATAATCAGAGATACAGAAAAAGATCTGTATAAAGATGTGCATTAAGATGCTATTTATAAGGAATATTTACATTCTCAATAATTTAAGACAGGAAGTAATCTACTGAATTAGTACATTTTTGTCACTTATAACAAAATACACAGAACTGGTATTTTATAAAGAAAATGAAATTTATCACTTACAGTTTCTGAAGCTGGGAAGCCCGAAGTCCAAGGAAGACATCTGGTGGTGGTGACAGTGACCCCTCACATTGAAAGATGGTGAAAGCAGAGGGAGCAGAGAGTGACTTCTCACGTGTTCTTCCTTTACAGCCCTCAGAACCGTGCCCCTGACCACCATCACTAATCCATTCACTACGACGTGGTCCTACAATCCAGTCACCTCTTCAAGGCCCCACCTTTCAATGACTGTAATAGGACTTCCCACCCTCAACAGTCACAGTGGGGATGAAGGGTTGGGGGGACATTCAACCCAAGGCACCTACGTTTGCAGTAAAAAGTACACAGTAAGTGCGTTGTGCTACATCCTCATAATGGACTATTATATGGCCATTCAAAGCTGTAGTTTTATGAGTTTTAGTGACTAGGGAAATGATTACTACAGGTGTCTCTTTGTTGTGTTTTTAAGTATCCTAAAAATAAAATACACACGAGAAAGTGTTTATTTCTTTTGGTGGCTAGCTGGTAAGGGGCTTCGAACCCATGACCATGGTGTTATGAGGCTGGGCTCTAACCAACTGAGCTAACCAGTCAGCACTCTAGTGTATATTTTAATTGCCAGTTTCTATGCTGGCAATTCCTCATTAAATGGCAAGTTCTATAAAGTCACGACAGGGTTCAGAGTCTCTGATGTAGGATTCTGGTTCTAGTTTTGTCTCTGCCACCTACTATTTATGTGCTCCGGGCAAGTTACTCTCATCTTGGTATGTCATTTTTCTTATCTGTAAAATAAGATCACAATCTCTGCCTCATGAAGTGTTGTGAGAATCAAGTGAAATGTCTAATAAAAGTCCTCAGTGCAGTTTCTGGCACATAGTAAACACTCCAGAGATGTAAGCTGTGCTTCTTGTACTACTTTTTTGATTTATAGTTTCACCCCAGTAGCTAACACAGTCTCTGGCACATATTAGGAACTTAAGAATAAGCTAAATGGCCAATGAATGAGGAAAGGAAGAAAGGAAAGTGTCACATGAAACCATCCCAATTATAGTTTTAAATAGCCATGGGAAAAAACTGAAAGAATTTTTCATATTTCTGTATTTTCCAACACATTTTTTAAATGTGTAGTGCCTTTACAATCAGAAAAAGTTAATTTATTAAGCATTTAAAAAAATATATATATATTTTTGGCAGATGGCCAGTATGGGGATCTGAACCAGTGGCCTTGGTATTACAAGGTTTAAAAATCTATTTTTATGCACACAATAAATTCACACTGTGTTCCTGCATCATCTTGTTTTCCTAGGTATTTCCGTGGTTCCAGGATTCTCTTATAGGAAATGGTTGTTTAACTTGTTCTTATATGAAAACACAAATGTTTGTTTTCTTCCCTATTCCCCTCGACCCCACGCCCCCCCCCTCTGTAAAGGAAGGGACAGGCCCAGTGACTGAGCTGTCCTTGCTCAGGAGACAAGAGTACACTTCGGGTGTGAGAGTGCTAAATATTTTGGTTCTGATTTTAAGGGGTCATCTGAAGTTCAGTAGTGAGAGAAGAGAAGAAAGGGGGCTTCACATGGAGGGATGCAAGAGTATGGGGCAGCAGGAGAGAGGGAGGGACAAGCCAGGAGTGGCTACGGTGGGCCTCCAAAGGCCTGGGACCCGATCCAGGACGCTTCTCCCAGAAGGGACTCCATAGCCTTGATTAAGGGGAAAAAGTAAGACCATGGTGGGGGCAATAGTCAAGAACCTGGGGGGATAACGGGGGAGCTCTGGGCCCAAAGCCCACCAGGGACTGACTGCCCACCTTTGATGTGAGCAAGAGCCACCAGATGGAGTTGGCCCAGGCCTCAGCCGCTTCCTCCCACAGTGGCTCAAAAAGGGGAATGCCTGAACTGCAGCTGACTGCCGGGGACACTGAGGCCAGCTAGTGCACGTGACCCAGGACAGCAGAAGCCCCCAAGAGATCCTTGGCCAGCTAGGGGTGACATCCTACTACTCTCCATGAGCAGGCTGGAGGCCTGGAGCTAAGACACTACTCCCCATTCCTGTTTACTTTCTCGCCAGGTGGGAACAGAGGAGAATAATTTGGGAGTGACAGGTGTGTGGTCACCTTTTTGTTTACCATTTGAGTAGACTCTTGTTTAGCAATAACTGGTCTTATCTTCTTGTCTTAAAGAAACTATTGTCAAATAACAAAATTACACCAAATGTAGTTAAAGATCTCAATTGGCTTTATGACCTAGAATGGGGCAACATGTCATTCCCTAAAATAGAGGAAGTGTTCCCATGAGCCGAGTAGAGGAGGTTGATCTTATAGACAGAACAAGGGTCTGAAGAAAGCAGAAGCAAAGAACAAAAAGCAGATTGGTCACTTCAATGTAACTTCCTTGTAAGGAGGGAACACGGAGACAGAACAATAGGAAAATAACTGACTGGTTAACATCAGGCTCCTTCAGGCTCTTCCGTGTAAGGATTAAGGCAGAGGGAACTTCAGTATCACACCTAATGAAGATTGAAACCGGGCTGTTTGGGAAACTGGCTGTCCTCTCTTTCTCCTGACTTCTTAGGAGGTCAGACCACAATCTAGGTGCCATGGAACTTAGTAGAGGTGACTCCATTTTGGTTTTTAGTCTGATCTTTTGGGGCCTAGTGCAGGAACTTAGTCCAAAACAGTGGCCTCCATCATTTTTATTTAACACTATTAAAAGTGTTATAACAGTGTAGTAAAATTAAAATGACTTATGGATGATTCAGTGCTAACTAATCTGTCACACTGCTGTAAATCTAGTAATGTCACACTTACAAGTACAACTATTATCCTCAGGATGCGTTACCATCTTAATATTCAGTCTTCTGGCAGTGCTGACAACTTCATGAAAGATCACAATCTTGCCTTAAGTTCTACAGACAACGTTTAGGAATCTCAGGCAGTGAATGATATGCCCGAACCACACTGCTATTAGCAAACTTGTAATACACTCTGCCATTATCAATGGAAGGCCAAAAAACCCAGTGATAACAGTGTACTATGGATTAAGGAATTTTAGAGCAAAAGGTGACCTTAGAGATCTGAAAGCCCAACCCCTATTTTTACCTTCTTATGATTATTATGTAAAGGATCACACTTTCACTGCAGAAAATTTGGAAATATACAGAAAATATAAGCAAACAGAAAGAAAAAAAATGATCCACCATTGCACCCCCTAGAAGAAGCAATCTTTCTTTTCTTTTCTTTTTTTTAAAAAACACTTTGCTTGGGCCGGCCCGGTGGCGCACTAGATAGTGCACCGCTTGGGAAGCGCAGCGGCGCTCCCGCCCGAGGGTTCGGATCCCACATACAGACCGGTTCCCGCTCACTGGCTGAGTGAGGTGCAGGAGCAACACCGAGGTTTGCAATCCCGTTGCCGGTCCCCGGTCCGGTACGGGGGCAACACTGAGGGTTGCGATCCATTGCTGGACACGGAAAAAAGACAAAAGACAAAAATAAATAAATAAATAAATAAAATAAAATGCCGGTCCCCGGTCCGGTACGGGGGCAACACTGAGGGTTGTGATCCGTTGCCGGACACGGAAAAAGACAAAAAAGACAAAAAAAATAAAAAATAAAAAACACTTTGCCATATTTCCTTTCAGACATGTAAAACTTTTTTATATTTCTTTTTCTTCTTCTCACTACATCCCATAATTGAGATCATCCTATACATACAGCTTGTATCCTTCATTTTTACTTAACATTATATAGTGATCATTTTGCTTGTCATTAAAAACTCCTAGAAAATGTTTTTAATGATTACATGAGATATGCCAATATGCCATAGAGTTATATCATAATATGTTTAATCATCCTATTATTAGACATGTAATTGCTTTTAAGTACCACTACTACTAAAATGTGCTGGAATAAAACACTTGTGCATAAATTATTGTTCCAGTTTTTTTTTGGTGACTGTCGAGTGTGAGGATCCGAACCCTTGACCCTCGTGTTATCAGCACCATGCTCTAACCAACTGAGCTAATCAGCCAGCCCGATTGTTCCATTTTTTATTGTTTCCATAGAAATTACTGCCAAATTGTCTTCCGGAACATTTGTAACCATTTTCATCAACAGAACAAGAGTAACAATTTCAGTGTAACCATTCAACAATGAAAATATTACCATTTTTAATCTTTGCCATAATCGATAAGTGAAAAGTGGTATCTCAGTGTTTTAATTTGCATTTATTCAATTAATGATAAAGATTTGTTTGAATATTTGTCATATATCTATTAGCTCTTTGTATTCTGTGAATTTCTTGTTTGTGTTCTTTGCTCATTTTTTTATATCAGATGTTATTTTTCTCATTGCTTTGTAGGTGTTCGTTGCACACTAAGTACATTAACTCTTTCAGGGGGGAAAAAATCAAGCCAGAGTCTCTTCTCACATCATACATATGAATATACTGCAGATAACTAATGAGTTAAACATAAAAGTAAATATATAGTAACATTAGAATGAAAAAAGATTAATCTCTGAATAGAAAAGATAACAAAAACAAATTTGATGTTTTCATTTTATAGAAACTTAAATTAAAAATTTTTGTACGTTAAATTCTTTCACTCTTCAATAGAAATTAAAGGGCAAATCACAAAATATTTTTAAAATGTTTTCACAATACGGGCCGGCCCGGTGGCGCACTGGATAGTGCGCTGCTTGGGAAGCGCAGCGGCGCTCCCGCCCGAGGGTTCGGATCCCACATACAGACCGGTTCCCGCTCACTGGCTGAGCGAGGCGCGGGAGCAACACCAAGGGTTGCAATCCCGTTGCCGTCCCCGGTCCGGTGCGGGGGCAACACTGAGGGTTG
>NW_007727059.1:359571-373948 GCF_000696425.1 Galeopterus variegatus
GGGCCGGCCCGGTGGCGCACTGGATAGTGCGCTGCTTGGGAAGCGCAGCGGCGCTCCCGCCCGAGGGTTCGGATCCCACATATAGGCCGGTTCCCGCTCACTGGCTGAGCGAGGCGCGGGAGCAACACCGAGGTTTGCGATCCCGTTGCCGGTCCCCGGTCCGGTGCGGGGACAACACTGAGGGTTGCGATCCGTTGCCGGACACGGAAAAAAGACAAAAGACAAAAAAATAAAATAAAATAAAATGTTTTCACAATAGCCTGCTTATTTTAATCCCGGAATGTGCAACGTAACCATCTGCGTGTTGTCTTCCCCACAGCGCAAGCTCCCCGATGGCAGGGCTGTGCCTCGGTCATCCTGTTTTTTTGTGTCCTCGCACATGTGTGGCACTAGGAGGTGCTCAGTGCACATTTGTTGGAGAAAGGAAAGAAGGGAGGGGGCAGGAAGGAAATAACCTCTTTCCAAGGAAAGGGAGCAAGGACTGTGGAATCAACAGCCTTCCCGGGGCTGAGCCCAGCACGACATCCTGAGGGACGTTCCCTGAGCAAGGTGGCAGTGTGAAGAATTTTGAAGAGGTTGACCTAAGTCAAACAAAAGAGCACTTTGCTCTGCTGGTTCTTCAACCGCAGGAGAGTAGCTGAGTTGACTCTCAGGTGATCAGCAGAGACCAGGAAGTGACATCAGACCAGAAAGTGACCTCCAGGAGAGTCCTAAAGAGACTTCTCTGCCAGTGGCGACCACTCTGCAGGGACACTTCCCCATTCCCATGAACTGACCCTTCACTGGGTTGCAGTGGACCCAGAGGGGAAAGAGCCACAGCTAGGGAAGAAAACGCAAAAAGCACACGGCCCATCCTTCAGTGTAGAGCTTCCCTGCCCCCAGGTGCCCGTCATGCAGTCATATATATATACATTGCCCCTCTGCCACCCAATTCAGGTGACATCTTTTACATCTTTTATCATGACAAGATTACTTTGCATTGAATTCACATCTTTTATCATGACAGGACTAATTAGTATTGAAATTGGCTGGGTGGTTGTTGAATAACCAAAATGGAATTGTACTGTATTGAATAATGTACTAATTATTTATATAAAAATATATAATCCTATATTAATATTAATTATGTATTGTATATTCTATATAAGATAAAGAATATCATATATTAATATAATTATATATTGGGAGGGGAGGGGAGGGAGGGGAGGGAAAGGGGAAGAGGAGGGGTGGGGGAGGCCAGGGGAGGGGGAGAGGAGAGAGAATCTCTGATTTCTCCTTTAATATGTAGAAAGTTACCAGGTAGGTTTCAGCCATGTGCCATTTTAAACAAATTTCCTTAAAGATAGAGACTGTCATGTTTTTAGAGCTTCGAGAGAGCCTGAATACATTGCTTAATAAATAACAACTTTTGGATAATAGAAAAGAATGCTACTTTAGGAAACCCTAAAGCCTGGTTTTCAGACAGGTTTTAGAAGCTGCTCCTTTAATTCTTATGACTTAGGGTCAAATTAGATGCAAAATAACTGTAATGCAAATGCTGCTGTCCTTTGAGGGTCATTTACAGTTTGTAGATGCTGAGAATGTGGTGAAATGGTCAACTCTTCCTGGCCCTAACTGACAGAGATCTAGAGTTTGGGACAGAGGGGCTGGCCACCGGGCACCTCGCACGACCCATTGCTCGGGCTCCTGGGACCGACTTGGGAGAGGCCGCGCTGACCATGGCAGCTGGGAAAGGAAGGGAACCCACCGGCTTGCTCCGAAGTCTTGTGGGTCAAATGTTGGCCCCACACGCTTTAACTTCCCTGCAGCTCAGGTTTCGTGGGCAGGCGCTGTTGGTGGTGCCTGTAAAGCTGCAGGACTAGGCCAGTGTGGAGTAAGGCAAATCGTCCGCGAGAGGCAATGGGGAAAGGTCCCGGGAGCCGTGGGCAGAAGACACAAGCTCAGGCGGCGGCAGCGGCCTCCCCGTGCCCCGCCCCGTGTGCATCCTGGAGGTGGGGGACACTGTGGGTCACAGCCACTCGTCCTTTATACTTAAGTCGTAGCCCAGGACACCTGGGCGCACATGTGCAATTACATTAGACAATAGCCATGGAACACCTGGGCGCACGTGCCCATTTACATCAAATGCTCAGCAAGATTCTGAACACCTGAGGGGCCCTGGCCATTTTCCTTCGCTTTCCCGACAGCGCCACATGGAGCTGGTGGTGTGCACACACGACTGGTCTCTGCGGCAGCAGCGGGTGGGCGAGCATCCCAGGGCGCCCGACATCTGGAGTGGCACGTCAGCCAAGCCCCAGGGAACTGGGCCTTCCAAGGAGAGGTCGATCAGCACCACTGCAGGTGCCCCTGAGGCGGCTCTCCAGGAATGTCAACGCTCGCCTGACACATCCCTCTCGTCCACGGCTCTCAAGCGTCCTGAGCTCAGGATCCCCTCACACTCTTCAAAATGACTGAGGACCCCGGAGAACTTGTGTGTGCGGAGTGAGGGGGTGGAAAAGGGTTATATCTACCAATATTTATCACGTTAGAAATTAAAACAGAAATTTAAAGACAATTTATTAATTGAAAAATAGCAGTTACATGTTAACGCAAATAAGGTGTGTTGGGAAAATATAGGAAAATGGTCAGGGCCCCTCAGATGTTCAGTCTTGCTGAGCATTTGATGTAAATGTGCACCTGCGCCCAGGTGTTCCTTGGTTATTGTCTAATGTAATTGTGCATGTGCGCCCAGGTGTCCTGGGTGATGACATAAGTATAAAGGACCAGTAGCTCCGCTCTACGGGTCCCCCGCCCCTGGGATGCCCCTGGTAGGGCCACAGGGAGGTCGCTACTGCTGCTGCTGAGGACAGCTTACGTCGTCTGCCGGTGGCTCGTCTGCCGGTGGCTCCAGGGATCTTTCCCAATTACCTAGTACGGACGTGCATGTGAGCGGTCTACGACCCAGCCAGGCGTTTGAGGGGTCTGGTGACCCAGTCTGTACAATGGGTTTGAAGGGTCTGAGCCCTAGCCCTGACAATACAAATGGAAACTCAGTATAACTAAAATAATGAAACATGTTGGCTTTAGTTATGAAATGCCCAGCCATACAATTAGCTTAGCTACGGCCCTAACCCGACAATTGGCATAGTCGTGTAGCTTTACAAGGTGTTTTGTGCAAAATAACTATCTTTTCCAAAACAAAAGTTAATGGGATGAGTGGCATTTTTTACATTTTGCACATCCCTTGAGTATCTGCTTTAACAGCAGACCACTGGGTTCTCACTTCTGCCTCCACGTTAGGTCTGTTGCAATACATTGTATCAGTTGAAGTAAATGCAGAAGATCCAGACTCCTCCAGGTATGTGGTTGGAAAAGGGCACCTCGTGGATCCCCAGAAGTCCACAGACCACAGTTTGAGAACTGCTGTTCTAGTCTCAATCATAGGAACAACACTCTAGCAGAAACTAATACTGTACATGCTCGACAGAGGCTAGAGATAAATTCTGTTTGGAAAAGGGTTTCCTAGGAGTTGCTATAAACCACACGACTCATTTGAACACATATTACTTCAGCTCTGCAGCAAAGGCTTGTGCCTCAGTTCCCAGCTGTGGTCTGCACATCTCTGGCCACCAGGGGGCTCCGACCGCTAGGCTTTTCTGGAAGGATCCATCTTCATTCCTTGATGGAGCAATAGCTAGCTGCTCAAGTCACTAGGGGTAACTTTGTTTTGTTCAACACAAGAAAAGAGTAAATTGGGGAAGGGGGGGATTAAGTCAAGGAAAAAGAAAGTTAAGAAAGAGTACTACTATGTTTGAACATGGGAGGCTGTTAAAAAAAAATTCCAAAAGGGTTGTTCTGAATATTGGTAAGAAGTATATCTGGCACCTTTACTTTCTTACCCCCTAATGGAGCTCTCTTACTGTTTTATCCTTTTTTTTTTTTTTTTTTGAGACTGGCCGCACTGCGACGCACCAGCCATCCCTATATAGGATCCGAACCCGTGGTGGGAGCACTGCTGCGCTCCCAGCGCCGCACTCTCCCGAGTGCGCCCTGGGCTCGGCCCATCTCCTCTTACTGTTTTAAACTGACCTGCTCCAATTGGGTGTCACTATCTCTATTAGAAATGATTCGCTCCCAAAGCAAGGCATTAATACTGGAAACCGCATGGATAAAAGAGTTGGGGGAGGGAGGGATGAGCTGCTCCACCAGGGACACCAGAGGCCTGGGCTCTCATCTTCTCTCTACATGTATTCATTGTGACATCGGAGGGTTTCTGACACTCCCTAGCCTGACTATTCACCCCATTTATAAAAGAGGGCTAACAATACCTCATCTGCCCAGAGGCTGCTTCCAAACAAGATTGTCCCTGAAGTTCCCTGCTAGCTTGGAGATGTCTGATTCAATTTGAATTGGGTAGAGTTCTTTGGCTGCAAGCAACAGAAACCAGCTTTGGCTAACCTTGCCCAGTTTCCTTAATAAGACTCGTGAGGCTGTTCCTGATCCAGCACCTGCTGTGTCTCCAGCCTTGGATCTCCTTCAGGAGCTGTGGAGCTCCGGCCACACCACAACATTCCTCACCCAGCTCGGGCGCCCCCTGGTCTGGGCTCTCCTGCCCATCGGTAGGCCTCCAGCAGGGGTCACTTCCTCTGGGCTGCCTTCCCTCACCCTCCCAGTCTGGATTGGGTCTTCTGCCAGTGCTCCAGCACACCCTTCACTTATCATCATCTGTTTGAGACTTTTGTCTGGTTTTAATTTCCTAAATGCTCTACTTCACTGTGAGTCCAGGAAGCACAAAGCGTGTCTGCCTTCCTCACGGGTATTCCCAGCACATAGCACAGTGTCTGGCACACAACAGGTACACAAAAAATACTTATTGAATGAGCAGAGGAAGAGAGAGAAGATGTCTCCCCTTGAATAGTGCTAGTCTCATGGCAGGTGTTCATTAAACACTTGTAGAACTGGACTGAAATTAACTAAACACAGACTAGCTAAAAGAATTTTGATAATGGAGCAACTGCCTAGTATCACAGAACTAATAAGAGGCAGATCTGAGATCCATACTACAACATTCCGGTTTTACATCTGTATTAGTCCATTTCGTGTTGCTATAACAACTGAGACTGGGTAATTTATAAAGAACAGAGGTTTATTTGACTTACGATTCTGGGACAGCTGCATCTGGTGCAAGCCTCAGGCTGCTTCTACTCATGGTGGAAAGTGGTAGGCAGCCGGCGGGTACAAGCAGATCACATGGCGAGAGGAAGCAAGAGAGAAAGAGAAGGTGCCAGGGTCTTTTAAACTACCAGCTCTTGCAGGAACTAACAGGGCAAGAACTCACTCACTACCCCCGCCCCCAGGGAGAGCATTAATCCATTCATGAGGGATCCGCCCCCATGACCCAAACTGCCACATTGGGGATCAGATTTCCACATGTGTTCTGGGAGGACAACACATCCAAACTCCATCAACATCCTTCGTAATAATTTTGCCTAGAAAAGGGGAACGCTTTCTTCTACACACAGGCACCAACCATAACCAGCCTCTTAGGATACAGTTAAGCTTGTGCTGCTACTTTGAGATCAAGCCCAGGAGGGGATGAAAAGACACATGGAGAGACAGAAAGGACCACCGAATAACTGGATTCTAACACGATCAAAGAGAGGGAGGGAAGACTTTTATGTGAGTGCAGTCAGAACAGGCACCGCCTCACTGAAGACACAGAGGTAGCACTCAAGTGTCCTTGCCTGGCTCCAGAGCACATGCACGCCCCCACCCCTTGTGCTGCCCCTGCAGGGACCTAGTGGTCTGCACCTCCTGAAGGGGCCTCAGCCTGCACCAGAAAACGAAGACAGACACAACCCTATGGTGTTAGAGGTCAGCAGGAACGGCAACACAGACATGGGATCCATGTGGCCAAGCTCACTCTGCTGAAGGCTCCTGATGAGAGCCATGCCCAGGCCCTGTGTCCCCCTGGACAGTTCTTTATTTTATTTCTAATTGTGATAAAATACACACAACATGAGATTCACCATCTTAACCATTTTTAAGCAAGGGGCTCAGCGGCAGTAAACACATCCACATTGCTGTGCAAGCATCACCACCGTCCCTCTCCGGAACACTTTCATCCTCCTAAACTAAAACTCTGTCCCTGTCATACACTGACTTCCCATCCGCCCTTCCTCCAGCCGTGGTAGCCAGTCTTGTTGGTTTGTTTGTCTCAAAAGAAAGCTGTCTACTTTGTGTCTCTACATTCTGTCTCTATGAATTTTGACTACTGTTCAGTAGCTCACAGGAGAGGAATCGTACAGGATTTGTCCGTTTGTTACTGGTTTATTTCACTTAGCGTAATGTCCTCCAGGTTCGTCCATGCTGCAGCATGTGACAGGACTTCTTTTATTTTTAAGGCTAAATAATATCCACACTTTGTTGATCCATTCATCTGTCGATGGACACTTGGTTGCTTCCACTTCTTGGCCACTGTGGATGATGCTGCTGTGAACATGGGGCTGCAAATATCTCTTCAAGAGTATCAAGGAATCTTAAAACAAAAAATCTGGAGAGCTAGGATAGCTTTAGAAGTAATTTGCTCCTACCCTATCCTTTTGCAGATGAGCACACTGAGGTGGGAGCCTGACTCAATGGCAATGACCACTAGCACTTTGAAAGGACGACAGTGAGGCAGACACCGGCTGACTGTACCTGCAGTGTGTCTGTCAGTCCTTGCCAGCAAAACCTCTGAAATAAGCTCTGCTATTATCTCCATTTTACAGATAATACAACTGAGGCACAGAGAGATTAAGGTCATATTTAATAAGGGCTGGGGCCTTCTCTCTGACTCCAGGGTGGAAGAGCCCTTCACAATAACTAATTTTTGTTCATTTACTCAGCAAATGTTTCTCAAGTGCCTACCATGTGCCACCCAGTGCTAGGTGCTAGAGATACAAGATAAACAGAACTTGGTGCCTGGCCCTGAGGAGCCCACAGTCTAGGAAGAGCCATGAGCTTGTCGACAATTATAGCACAACCCGATGAGTGCTGGGCTAGAGGCTTACGGGGAAGTGTCACAGAGCTTGCAGGAGAGGACCTCTGCGGGGCGGACGGGGAGGCTTCATCTCCCAGAAGCGCTTGAGCTGGGTGTCCATGAGCCTGTAGTAGTTTTCTGGGTGAAAAATTGGAGGGAAGAGCATTTCAGCTGCAGGAAATGTGTGGAGAGGAAGTGTGAGGACCAGGTGTGCTTCAGGATTAGTGAACGATGCTGGTGCTGCTACAGCACAGGCGTGTGGAGGGTCAGGACGCACAGGGAGGACACTGACTCCCTGGGTGTCCTGATGTCCCGAGCACCTTGCCTATGCTTTGCATTTAGATCTCTCCTTGGTTCTGTTATCTTCATTTTATGTAAGGACATTGAGCCTCAGGTTAAGAAGAGCACCCAAGGTCACATAGCTTCGGACAGACCAGGAACTGAAGCTTCAGATGTTTCCATCCCGCCGCTGAGGTGAGGTACCTGCAGCCACACAAGGCGTTGGGACCTTTCCTCTTGGCCAACGGAAAATCGTGGAGAGTGTCCTATTAGGGGAATCTCCTCAAATTGCGGTTGTGCCCAGAGGGCAGGCAAGAGGAGCTGACATTTGGAGACGTGCCTGGGATTCAGGAGGAGGCCGACCGCGGTGGCAGATGTGTGGCCGGGCTCGTCCTTGGCAGTGATCCTGGCAGCTCATTTCTTGGTGTCTCCTATCATTCCTTCTTGCAGGAAAAAAGTAATAATACATCAGGCAAGAAGAACACAGTACGGTTTGCAAGTCCTGCCTGAGCCCACAGCTCCCTCGTGTCCTAAGGAGGCCGGGGTGTGGTGGGACTTGCCTGGGCTCCCTAGCTCTGCCTTCGGTGTCCCCCCAGTTCCTGCTCAACTGTGACTGTTCTCAGCAGGAAGCTGCTAGCCGCGTTACACGACTGAAGTTGATTTTTTTGACCTGTTATTAGAGTAGATAAAAGTCAAAAAATGTTTGTGTCCAAGTGTTGACTATTTCCTAATATTGGCTTTGTGTGTACTTCCCAAAGCAGTGGTGTTTATTTTGAAAAGAGACTCCAGGCTACTATGACATAAAGTTTAAGTCAAAGGGCTCCCAGGGAGAAGAGAAATGGCCTGAGCTTACAGGCTACACCAGCAATCAAAGACCAGCAATGACCTTCTGGGCAGCACAGAGTCCCAGGAAGGCCAGAAGGACAATCACATGGCCAACCTCGGTCGTGTCCCATGGCTCCCAGCAGAAGCAGCGTGTGCAGGACTGGGCTCCCCCGTTCATCCGCAGGAGCACAGCAGCCAGCTCCAGACGCCTGCAGCAAACAGAGCCTTGCCCTGGCTCGGACGTGACCTTTGCTTTTGGCTTGTTTGGACACCTGTTTATTGAGGGTTATTACGTAGTGATGCATCGTGTTAGGCACTGGGCGATGGGAGGGGCAGGGAGAAAACAAATGTCTGTAATATAAAGGCCCTGCTCTGAAGGAGCTTGTAGAGGAATAAGTGAATTTAACAAAAAATATGAGTGTCTACCGTGTGCTAGGCTCTGGGAGTCAATGGGGAGAGAGACGTGTTCACTTTAACAAAAGTCACTAAATACAAAAATCAATTGCACACAGACCTCAGATCTAATATAAAAGCTAAAGCTAAAAAGCCTCTAGAAAAAAAAACACAGGAGAATGTCTTCATGATCTTGGGGTTGGAAAAGATTTCTTAACCAGAACACAGAAAGTACTCACCATGAAAGAGAAAAATAATAAACTGAGCTTCATGAAAATTAAAACCTTCTGACCTTTTGAAAAAATTTATCTTTTGGGCCAGCCCGGTGGCGCACTCGGTAGAGTGTGGCACTTGGGAGCGCGGCGGCGCTCCTGCCGAGGGTTCGGATCCCATATAGAGACCGGTCCGCTCACTGGTTGAGCACAGTGCGGGTGTGACACCGAGGGTTGCGATCCCGTTGCCGGTCGTGGTACGGGCGCGACGCCGAGGGTTGCGATCCCGTTGCCGGTCGTGGTACGGGCGCGACGCCGAGGGTTGCGATCCCGTTGCCGGTCGTGGTACGGGCGCGACGCCGAGGGTTGCGATCCCGTTGCCGGTCGTGGTACGGGCGCGACGCCGAGGGTTGCGATCCCGTTGCCGGTCGTGGTACGGGCGCGACGCCGAGGGTTGCGATCCCGTTACCGGTCATGAAAAAAGACAAAAAGGAAAAAAAAAATTTATCTTTTACTAGCGTATTCATTGTTACAAATCATACTTATTCTTTATGCCCCTTGTCCAGTCTCTCCCCTTCCCCATCTCCTTCTCTCCCTCCTAAAATCTTCTGATCTTTAAAAGACATGATTAAGAAAATTAGATAAAATAGTCTCGAAATATACATCTAGCAAAGACCTTGTAACCAAACCTGATGCTTGTAATGCAACATCTTGAATTTTACATCTTGGGCGTGATCTCATGATGAAGGGTCTTCAAAAAGTTCGTGGAAAGATGTGGATTATCTTTTCATTCTATTTTGTTTGCTTGTTTTTTGGTGGCTGGCCAGCTTGGGCCTTGGTACTACAAGGCTGTGCTCTAACCAACTGAGCCAGCCCTTCATCTATTTTTGAACAAACTTTTTGAAGCACCTCATACCTCCCTTATGGAAGAGAATCAAACTCACTTTAAGCTCCGGCCCCAGAAACATGCTCGCTCTTCCCATCCCTGCATATTCCTAATATTAGTATTGCCATAATTTTGGTGAAATCAGCATTCAGTGTTTCATTATTATGATTATGTAAATGCAATTTCCAAATGAACCAAACTATAGTAAACTATCATTACTTTTACTTTTCTACACAACCCTTAATTTTCTCTAAAATTAATAATTGGCATGGTTTTCCATTTACCTAGTTTTCTATGTACTTATCCCAAATCCAGCCCCAAGTCTTCACCAAGTGCTGAAACCCCCTCTCAAGATGGTGAAGGACTCCATCCCTGAGGAAGCCTCTCCTAAGCCTCAGACACATCCTATGTGTGTGGCTCTCCCTCTGCACCAGGTATACAGCCATTGTTCTGTCCCTCAGCATCTTCCCAATGATTCCCTTTCCCCCTCTCTTTTGTCAGATACCATTTCTTGGACAAAAATAGAAACAAAGAACAAGGGCCACAAATATAAAACATGAACAAATATGGTAGATATTACTCCAACTATATCAGCAGATCACTCGAAACATCCAATCATCCAAATACATCTATTAAAAGACAGAAACTGTGGCAGTGAATGAAGAGAACAAGCCCACCTATGTGTTGTCTACAAGAAACCCATTTCAAATATAAAGACACGTATGAGGGTACTTCAAAAAGTTCATGGAAAGATTCGTAGTATCTCTTAATTCTATTTTTCCACAAATTTTTTGAGGTAGGTTCATACATATTAAAAGTAAAGGGATGGGGAAGGATATATCATGCCCACACTAATCAAAAGATAGTGGGAGTCTCTATGTTAATTCTAGACAGAGAAGACTTCAGAGCAAGGAATGTTACTGGGAATAAAGAGGGCATTACATAACAATGATGGCATCAGTACTTCAAGAAGACATGACAATTCTTAATGTATATGCAGCTAACAACAGACCATCAAAATATGTGAAGCAAAAACTGATAGAACTGCAAGAAGCAACAGATGAATCCATGATTATAAAAGAAGGACTTTAGACTTTACACCACTCTATGAAAACTGGACAGACCCAGCAGGCATAAAATCAGTAAGGACACAGTTAAACTCAACAGCACCATCAGTCAACTGGATGTAATTGACATCTACAGGCTATCTGTACAACAACTTCAGAACAGGCATTCTTCTCTAGTTCACGTGAAACATTCACCAAGAGAGGTCATCATTCTGGGCCATAAAACACATCTTAAAACTTTTAAAAGAATAGAAAACATATGATGTCTACTCTCAGACCACAACAGAATTAAACCAGAAATCGATCACAGAAAGATAGCTGGAAAATCCCCCAATACTTGAAAATTAAGCAATACACATCCAAAAAATAACACATGGGGGAAAAAAACAAGAGAAATTTTAATAGTTTGAACAATGTGAAAATGAAAATACAACTAATCAAAATTTGTGGGATTCAGCAAAAGCAGTGCTTGGAGGGAAATTAACAGCACTAAACATGCATATATCAGAAAAGAAGTAAGACCTACCATCAGTCATCTGAGCTTCCACCTTAGAAAGCTAAGGAAAAAAGAGCAAATTTAATCTAAAATAAGCAGAAGAAAAGAAACAGTAAAAATTAGAGTGGAAATCAATAGAGAAAAATCAACAAAACCAAAAGCTGGTTCTTTGAAAAGATCAATAAAATTTATAAGCAAGGCTAAGAAAAAAGAGAGAAGACATAAATTACTAATATCAGAAATGAAAGAGGGGACATCTTTACAGGTCCCATGGACATCAAAAGCATAATCAAAGAGTACTGTGAACAGCTCTATACCCACAGATAACCTATGAAATGGACCAACTCCTTAAATGACACAATCTTCCAAAACTCACACAAAAAGAAACAGACAATCTGAAAAGGTCTATATCTATTAAAGAAACTGAATTAATAATTAAAAACCTTCCAAAACAAAGTGTCAAGCCCAGATGGGTTCAGGGGTGAATTCTGCCAAATATTTAAGAAATTATACCAATTCTCTACAATTTCTTTCAGAAGATAGAAGCAGAAGCTCTACTTCCTAACTCATTCTATGACTTCAGCTTCAGTCAACTACCAAAACCGGACAAAGATATTGCAGGAAAAGAAAACTACACACCAATATCTCTCATAAACAAAAAATCAAAAATCCTCGACAAAATATTAGAAATCCAACAATTTATAGAAAGAATTATACATCATGACCCAGTGGATTTATCCTGGGTATGCAAGCCTCCAACATTAAAAAATCAATTAATCCATTACATCAACAAGCTGAAGAAGAAAAATCACATGATCATATCAATACAGACAGAAAAAGCATTTGATAAGAATCCAACATCCATTCATGACAAAAATTCTCAGTAAATTAGAAATAGAGGCGAACTTAGAGGGAGGTTTTGGTGATGGGACACAATAACTAACTACATTGTATATTGACAAAATAAAAATTAAAAAAAAAGAAATAGAGGCGAACTTGACAAGAAAAAGAAATAAAAGTTATACAAATTGGGAAGGAAGAAATAAAACTGTCTGTTTGCAGATGACATGAAAATCATAAGTAGAAAATCTGAAAGAATCAACAAAGACTTCCAGAACTAATAAGCGATTATAGCAAGGTTGTGGGATACAAAGTTAATATACAGAAGTTGATTTGATCTTCCTTATATACCAGTAATGAACAAATGGAATTCAAAATTAAAAACACATAACTTCAGACCCCTGTACCAGCCAGCTGCCAAGAACACAAAAACAAAAAACACATTACCATTTACATTAGCATCCCTCATAATGAAATAGATATAAATCTAACAAAATATAAACAACATCTATATATATGAGACAAACTATAAAATTCTGATGAAAAATATCAAAGAACAAAATAAGTGGACAGCTATTCCATGATCACATATGGGAAGACTCAATGTTGTCAAGATGTCAGTTCTTCCCAACTTGATCTATAGATTCAACACAATTCCAAGTTATTTTGTGAACACTGACAAACTGACTGTAAAGTTTATATGCAGAGGCAAAAGACCCAGAATAGTCAACTCAATATTGAAGGAGAACACAGGAGGAGGACTGACACTACCCAACCTCAAGACCTAATAGAAAGCCACAGTAATCAGGACTGTGTGGTACCAGCAAAAGAACAAACAAATAGATCAACAGAATAGAATACAGAACCCAGAAAGAGACCCACATAAATATATTCAACTGATCTTTGACAAAGGAGCAAAGGCAATACAATGGAGCAAAGTTAGTTTTTTTCAACAAATGACACTAAACAAGTGGACATCCATGTGGAGTATACTAACATTTATAAAGCAAATGCATTTCACAGGGCCTAATTTTTTAGAATTACACATAGAAATGTTAAGCTTGCGAAAGACAGGAAACTTTCCCCAGGCTAAAGTCTCTGTTGTAGATAAAGAATTTTAACACAGCAAAGTTGCTGGCTCCAAGGGCAGATGTCCTTGGTGCAGCCAAACCTAATGATTGTTGCCATGACAATTATCTTACTGTTCTTTTGTAAGCACCTGTGTTCCTTTTCTGTAACTTTCTGGCCTGGAGAATAAATACTGAGAGAAGACACTAGTTTGGTGTTATTTTTTGAGGAGTGCCTCTCTCTTGAGGGTTTCTGGAAAATTAACCCCTTTGGGGCTTCTCACTGCTCAGAAGAAATGGGCTTTGAGTAATCCTTTGCATCTCCATCACCCTGGGAGAGGTGACAAAGGAACATCATCATAAAATGCAGAATAGTGGTTATAAAGAGATGATCCTAAGTGCTTTGCGGGGGGGGGCGGTCACTCACAGGACTGAGGATCAGAACGGCAGCGGCCTCTCCCAGGAACACCGGGAGCAGGGATACGAGGCACCAATGCCTTCAAACCGCCTCCATCCCAGAATTTTATGCCAACTCATATTTTCAGTCAAGTAGAAAAGGGACATTTTCATACAAGCAAGGACTCAAAAGTGTAAATCAAAAAGGGAAGATACAGCATTTGGCAAAAATGGAATGCAATGCAGGAGAGTGACAAAGAGGACTCCCAAGATGACAGCTGTTTCTCAGGTTTGGAGAATGGCCAGTCCCGGCTGCAGGAGGAGGTGGACAAGCACTTGCGCTCCTGGAAACTAGCTTGGCACTGGACTGGGCTTTTGTAGAAAATGGAAAGGGAAAGAAAAAACAAACAACACCTGCAGGGTCAGAGAAAACAAAGCAAATTAAAGAAATAAGGTAGTAAGTCCACGAGGAAGAATTTTTTTATACCAAAGAGGAAATATAATCACAACAGAATTTGGCTCAAAGACTACCCTGCACAGTCCAAATGATATTTACATTGACAATTGATGTAACTAAAAATTGTGATAAAACTATAGTGGGAAACAGAGTTTGGGGCGGGGAATGTAAGACAATGACCATGATATGCTGCTGACAGAAAGTATGTAAAATAAGTAAACCAAGAAATATCATTCAGAGTTTACTAGGCCTATTGGTAAACTTTATGTTAGATCAAGTAATCCAGGAACAGAGGGACAAATATCACATGACCTCACTCATTTGTGGGATCTAAAAAAAAGACAAGTTGATATTATGAGGCAGAGAGTAGAACAGTGGTTACCAGAGACTGGGGAAGGAGGGGACACAGGGGGAGGCTGGCCAAGGCACAGAGCTCGGTCAGGCGGGGGGGGGGGGGGG
>NW_007727059.1:374366-392574 GCF_000696425.1 Galeopterus variegatus
GGGGGGGGGGGGGGGGGGGGGGGGGGGGGGTCCTGAGGTTCTGCTGCACAGCAGGGGGACTGTGGCTGACAGTTAAGGTTTGTATATTACACAATGGCTAGAGAAGAGGTTTTTGGATGTTTTTGCTACAAATGATAAATGCATGAGGTGATGGATGCCTTAACTACCCTAACCAGATTGTTATACGACACACACATGTATCAAAATAGCAGATTGTACCCCATAGTATGTACACTTACAGTGTGTCAACTAAAATTTAAAAAACATGGAAATGTATATATTAAATAGTATTAGGAGAAAAGTAGGACAAATGATACTTCACTCTCTGTAAAGTGTTATATACACAAAGATACAAATAAATAAAACGTTAATGCTTAAGTTATAATTTTCTATAGCTGAGCTGAGGTTAATAAACAAAATAAATGATATGTATTATAGGCAAAAAAAAAAAAAAAGAAAAAAAAGAAAAGAAAAGCCTGTTAGTAATACAATGGAAGTACCAGATGAAATGACTCAGCAGAGATGACAGTGCTTGGATTTGGGGAGCAGGAAATGCCAAGAGATGAACAGAGACTAGGTTTTGTTTAGAAATGCAACTTTTAAAAGCTGATGTACATTTATTATGTTTATAAAATTTAAAAATAATTTTAAATAAAAAAGAAAGAACATTACCAATCACGTAAACCAGTAGTCTTCGAGCTTGTTTTGTTAGCAGAATGTTTTTTTCCCCCAACAAAACCTTGTGTAGAATAAAAGCACAGCGACCGTGTCAGAGGCGGAGGGCAGCGGCCCCTCTCACTGTAGGAGCCCCGGAGGCACCTCTTAGAACCAATAACTCAAGAATAATTTGAAAACCACTGATTCAGATCAGCTCTGCCCCATGATAAGTAATAAATCTGACGTAAGTTCTAACTTAACCAAAGTGATACAAAGCTGGGGTTGGAATCAAGTTCTCTTCTGTTGTCCTGCTCTAGGAATTTAAAAACAAAGGGGACAAAGGCATTGGTGAAAACCAAGGACAGGACAAATGTGGATGCCTTTGATCACACTAGTGTAGTTGGGGGAAAGCGAAAGCAAGTCGAGGCTGTCACAGGAAGTGAGGGATAGTAGGGTCAAAAGAGGAAGAGGGAGAGTTAAAAGGTCGGGGTTATTACGCCAGGAGAAGCAAGCAGGTTTTAATCTGAAGTGCTTAGTGTGGTTGATTGGTAAGACCTGCTCCAAGCACTGAGCTGGATTTGAGGCTGAGTCTGGGTTCAGCCAGAAGGTGTGCTTCCTGATGCATTGGCAGAGAGAGGGAGCCGTGCTGGGCACGCCACGTATCTGTTATCCTTGTTATGGGTCTACGAGCTATCATGATACTTGCTGCTATGGTTTGAATGTCTATCCCCTCCAAAACTCATGCTGAAATTCGCCATTGTAACAGTACTCAGAAGTGGGACCCTTGCGAGGTGATTAGGCATGGGAGCTGTGCCCTCATGGGTGGGATTAATGCTGTTATTTAAAAAAAAGGGCCAGTTTGACCCCCTTTTGCCCTCTGCCTTCTGCCATGGGACGACACAGCAAGAAGGCCCTTGCCAGGTGCTGACACCTTGATCTTAGACTTCTCAGCTTCCAGAGCTGTCAGAAAATACATTTCTGTTCATTATAAGTTACCCAGTCTGTGGTATTTCATTACAGCAGCACGAAACAGACCAAGACAATCCTTTGGAGGCATTCATCACCAGCTTAAAGAGACAGTCAGGAAACTGGTGACTTTAGGAGGCACCACACAGACAGAGCAGCAAAGCGTGGAGGGAGTAAAGCGGTGCTGGGTTCACCTAGACCTGCAGGCGGCTCTCCCCCCCGACGACCACTGGGTCTCTCTCTGCCAAGTGCGAGTGACACATAAGAGACAAAGACTAACTGCTTACACTAGTCCTGAAATTCAGTTCAGTGAGATGTTAGTCCACGCAAGGACTAACGCAAAACCAGAGAACTATTCTCTCGGAACTGTGCTGTCCAACATGCTAGCCATCTAGCATATGAAATGTGACTAGGAATTGAATTTTGAATTTTAATTTATTAAGATTGAAATTGAAATTGAAACCCATTTCCACTTCCAGGAAGATGGAGTAGACATACTTTTCCTTATACCTCCTGCTTAGTACAACTAAAACTCCTGGACATTATATATAAAGCAAACGTAAGACATTCACAGGTGGAAAGAAGGTGGCAAATCAGCCAGGGACCTCAGTATCTAAGGAAGGACACTGTGATAAGTTTTCTGGGTTTTCTTTTTGCCTTAATATTCCAGACTTGGAGCTGAAGAAGGTGGCAACCCAGAAATGCCAACAAGCACAGACAGAGAGTCAACACAAGCACGCTCTCTCTATCCAAAGGACGAGGAAAGGGGTAGACTAACAAGACAGTATTTAGACAACAACAACTCTACTTGTCAGTCACCACAGAGAAGACTGTGGCTCTACTGCAACCCACGCCAGCAAAGACAGAGAGGGGAGCCTAGGATTGCACCCTTGCAATGCTGCAATGAGGCGCCCCAACATTCCTGCCAGTGATGTCAGACAACTCCAAGTAAGGAACTGGGATTTTCATCCCCATTGGCTGGTTACCTTTCCTGCCCTAGTGGTCTAAGTGGAAAACATGGGGAGCCTGGACTTCAGTATCCACCTGGCTGTAATGGGGCACCCCTCCTGCTCCCTGCAAGGGCAGTGTCAGAGAAGGCCTAGTGGAGAGTCAGGACTGTGCTTACCATTGCCCAGTGGTAATGAGGCCTGCCCTGAGTGTCAGGAGAGGCTGAGTGGGGATTCTACCTTGCCAGGCAACAGTGAGGCTGCACACCCACCTTCCCTTGCTGAAGCTATGTGGATGAAAGCTAGCTAAAGCAGAAGATCCAAAGTCTCAGAACATAATACAGAAACGTTCAGGTCTCCATCAAGAGATGACCTCATCACACCAATAACCAGGAAGATCTCAAAACTGAGTGAAAAAAAGTCAGTAGATGCCAACACTGAGGTGACAGCAATGTTAGAATTAGCTAAGATTTTAAACCAGCTGTAATAAAAAGGCAATTACAAATACTCTTGAAACAAATGAAAAGCTAGAAAGCTTCAGCAAAAAAAATCCCCAAAACTATAAAGAACAACCAAATAGAAATTTTAGAACTAAAACATACAACAACCGAAATGAAAAGCTCAGTGGATGAACTCAAGAGCAGAATGGAAGGCTGGAAGAGTTAGTGCACTGGAAGTCAGAACAACAGAAATTATCCAATGTGAGCAACAGAGAAAATGGTGGGAAAATGAGCCAAGCCTCAGGGATTAACAAAAGATTGAATATTTGTGTCATGGAGTCCTGGAAGGAGAGTAGAGAGAGGAAGGGGGAATACAAAAGCTCTGGATAAATAATGGCTGAAAACTTCCCAAATTTTAGCAAGAGAAATAAACTGACAGATTCAAGAGGATGAGCAAACAACAAACAGGGTAAGTTCAAAGAAATTTAAGCCAAGACACGCTATCATTAAACTTCTGGAAAGCAGTCAAAGAAAAAACCTTGAAAGCAGCCAGAGAGAAACAACACCTTACCTAACCACAGGGGAAAGACAGTAAGGATCACGTGACTCTTCAGAGACCAAGGGGGCCACGATATTTTTCAAGTGCTGAAGGAAAAGAGCCGTGAACCCAGAATACTACAGCAGGTAAAATAGCTTTCAGGAAAGGAGGGAAAATGCAGACACTTTCAGAGGAAGGAAAACAGAGAGGTTGTCACCAGTAGACCTACCCTAAAAGAATGGCTAAGGGACATTCCTTAAAAAGAGAGGAAAAGATAAAAGAAAAAAACCTTAGAACATCAGGAATAAAACATGATAAGCAAAAATATCAGTGAATACAACAGTCTTTCCTTCTCTTGAGTTTTCTGAAATATGTTTGATGGTTGGAATGAAAGTTATAAAACTCTCTGACATGAGTTGAAAAAGGACAATGTTGCCGTTCAGGGTCCTTCTCTTTAACCACGGGCCAGAGGTTTTCATCCCAGTGTCCAATAACAGTAAAGTTTTTCTTCCATTCTAAGGTGAATAGGCTTGTTTTGTCCACTAAATTTAGGTTTCCACGTTTGGAAATGGAAAATTCTCTTGCTAAGGAAAAGGTTCTTTACTGATGGAAAAAGATATATTGGGATTAATAATACCAGCATAGTACTACTTATACATATGCACTCAATAGCAAAGATCTTTTTGATTATGCCAAACTTGCCAGTGGAAATAAAACATTAGATATTGGCTTTAAGCACATCACGATGGCTAATGTTTGGTCTTTGTGATTTGCATTTGGATTTAGCAAGGGACACATAGCATGCAAGTGTGAAGAAGAAAGCTTGGAAAAAATGTAATAAGCTTTTTCTTCCCTCAACAGACTCCAGTCACACCCAACAATGACCACAAATATGTTGAAACCAGGCCTCGCTGTGCCCTTGCGAGGCTCTGAGCTGAGTCTTGCTCTCCTGTGGAATGTCAGAAACACTGAGGGAGTCTGTTCTCAGTGATCTGCTGTCTGGTCACGAGCCCAATTGCTGTTCACGTTAGCTGAGCAGGCAGAGAAGACGAAGAATGAGAAAGGGATGGAAATCTTTTGGGATTCTCTGAGGCAGCCAATACTCAAATAATGCATAACATTAGGATTATCACTTTCAAGGATATTCAGATGGAGGTTAAGCATACACAGAGATGCTCAACTTCTTTCAAAATAAGAGAAATGTCAAGTAAAATTACACCAAGCTTTTTTTTTTTTTAAAGATGACCAGTAAGGGGATCCTAACCCTTGACTTGGTGCTGTCAGCACCACGCTCTCCCAAGTGAGCCAACCGGCCATCCCTATATAGGATCTGAACCCACAGCCTTGGTGTTATCAGCACCGCACTCTCCCGAGTGAGCCACAGGCTGGCCCTTTTTTTTTTTTTTAATTGAGCAGAGATCAAAAGGCTAAGAAGACCTGTGTGGTTGGAAAGGTGTAGGTGCACCCCCATATATTTATTTCCATTGGGGTTATGTATTGGCACAATACCTCAGGACCCCATTTTTCACAGCACAGCAAGCAGTGTGTGCATCAGTCCCCCATGCCCCCAAGCTCCATGGGGGCAACATGAAAGACCCAGATGGATCCTGCTGAGGTACACTGAGCGTGGGGAATGGACCTCTTTTATAGCAAGCAGTAAGCTAACTTGCTTTCTGTCCTAAGAGAGACACCTTCTCCCTCAAAGTAGCTCACTGGAAACCCAACTCTGAGAAATGGCCCAGGTAAGAGTCCTCAGGCCCTGCATTCTTGGCACATCCAGCAAGGTGTATGGGAGACAGCCCTGGAGGAGTTTCTCCCAACATGCGGGACCATTTGGCAATAAAAATTGCAAAGACACTTAACTTTTGCTGTGGTTTGAATGTTTGTCCCCTTCAAAGCTCATGTTCGAATTTAATCCTCAATATGATATCTGAAAAGTGGGGGCCCTTAAGATGTGATTGGATCATGAGGACTATGTCCTCAAAGATTAACCCATTTGTGGATTGATGGGTTAATGGTTTAGTGGAGAATGAGGGAGTTGACTGGAGGTTTTATAAGGAGAGAAGAAAGCATGCCTTGGTGGCCCCCAGGCCAGGCCAGCAAGACCACTAATAGGGATCCCATGGACCCACATAGGAGCAAGGAGCCACAACAACTGAGAAAAAGGAGCCACTCAGAGGCCGGTGAGTCATTGCAAGGGACCAGCGCACAGCCAGTCCCATGCAAAGTATTTGAAGCACAGGCGGTGAGGGAGATGGGTCCAGCGGGGAAACACTGGGGCACAGCAAAGACAGCTGATTTGCACCCCAATCAGCACAGGCCCACTCAGTGAGACTGGTCAGGAATATAGAATTCCATTGGGTGCAGTTTCAGGGAAAGACTCAGGCCCAGACCAGAGTCTCTACACAACCCACATGCACCAGATTTCACTAGACCCAGAAGTACTTATAAAGACAACCATTAAAATCTGAGCTGCACAAAAATCCTTCCCCAGGGAATCAGCACAAAGCAGCAATTTAGCTCAACCACAGGGCTCAAGCACTGGTCCCCACAGGAAGTTCCCCCATTTTAGAAGGAAGCAAAGGATAACAAATTAGTTCCAGCACAGAGTTTAAGTGGTGGGAACAGCAAATAATCCAACACAGAACTGAAAGAAAAAACAACGTGCCCATAACCAGGGACAAAGTTTGATATTAACTAGTAAAGGTCTCACATCACCAAAGAACACCTATAACACCTAGAAGGATTGGAAGTCCCCTGGCCAAGCCAGAAAGGGAGGAGGGCTGGGGACCTCAGCCATGCCCCCTGGGCTAATGCCAGTCCTGAGGGTGGGGGACAAGGGCCTCGGACACACCTCCCAACACATGCAACCACTCCAGTGATGACCACTGAGCCACCGCAGGAAGCGCCCGGGCTCTCCCTAGCTGGGGCAGTGGGGGGCTAAGGGCCTCAGCCACACCCCCTGACACGCGCAGCCAGCCTGGTGATGACCACCAAGCTGCAGAAAGAAGGGCCTCGGGTTCCTGAGCTGGGATGGTGGGGGGCGAGGGCTTTTGCACACCCCTCTGACATCTGCACCCAGCCTGGCAATGACAAGCCACCGCTGGAAGCCCCCTGGTCTCCCCTCTGGGAATGTGGGGGTACCACAGGCCTCAGTCCCACTCCTCCTCCTCCCTCCTTCCATCCCATTTCCTTCCCTTTCTCCTCTCCCCCTCCCTCCCAACTGCTCCACAACAATATCCTAGAATGTAAAAAAAATTAATAAAATTATTTTCTTAAAAAAAAAAAAAAGCAGCATGCAGAAATGCACTCTTGCTCAGCCCTTGCTATGTGACACCCTGCATTGTCACAGGACTCTATGTAGAGTCCCCACCAAGAAGGACCTCACCAGCCCCCTACTCTACTTGGACCTCCCAGCCTCAAAAACTGTAAGAAACAAATTATTTCTTTATAAATTAACCAGTTTCAGCCATTCTGTTATAAGCAATAGGACACAGACTAAGATAACTTCTTTTTTTTTTTTTTTCTTTTTGTCTTTTTTCGTGACCGGCAACGGGATCGCAACCCTCAGTGTCGTGCCCGCACCGTGCTCAACCAGTGAGCAGACCGGTCTCCATATGGGATCCGAACCCTCGGCGGGAGCGCCACCACGCTCCCAAGTGCCGCACTCCACCGAGTGTGCCACCGGGCTGGCCCCTAAGATAACTTCTGACCTAGCAATTCCACCTCTAGGAATCTGTCTTACAAACTGACCTTCACACACACAAAATGATGGCTGTAAGAGGTTATTTATTCTAACACTGTTTGTAATAGAAAAAGATCAGAAACCACTGAATGTCCATCAACACAGGACTGATGTGATTATAATACCCTCACAATGGAATACTACGCAGTAATAATAAAGAATGAAGAACTCTTTATGTACTGGCATAGATTGCCCTGACACATTGTCAAGTGAAGAAATGGACACAGAAAATATGCATAACACTTCCCATTTCTGTAAGAGGCAAAAAAGTATACAGATACATATTTTCTTGTACTGTGTGTGCACAATAAACTTATTAATTATTTGTTGTCTGTAGGGAGGTGAACTAAATGACTGGAAATGAAGCAGGAGGCATTTTTTTGTATATCTTTTGACATGTTTTGATTCTTAAACTGTGTGATTTTACCTATGGAAGACTAACCCAAAGAAAACAAATTATAATATTTTCCAAATTTCTTAATACTATTTTAAATGAAAGGTCAGGTGATTGTAATCACCCTCTCCATTTCAATGTATCATGCATGGAGATTGGCTCCTATGTATGATTCATCTTATCACCTACCATCTTTGATATCTCATGGAATGCCCTCAACAACCCTAATGAGGTATACTGTGTACCCGTTTTACAGAAGAGAAGCTGGTCATGGAACCAGGCCTGATTTGCACTCTGTATGCCTGACCGGAAAGCCCGTTTCTCCACACCCCAGGCCCTCCTGAGACAGAGCCCTGTCTGAGAGGTTCCTCTCCGTCCCCTCTGTGCCAGTGGCTCTGTCATGTTCGCAAGCCTGGCTGCATCTGAATCACCGGGGAAGGACGGGGAAGCTACCGCATGCGACGCAAGGAAGAACTTACACATTCCAATAAAACATGATGCCAGCTAAGGGATTTGGATCCAAATTTTTAATAATAAATTGTGCTAGTAGAAGCTTTTCAAAGACAATGATATATCAATAAATAATAGTTAAATTGAGTTCCTGAGAAAGAACCTACCACAAAAAAGTATGTCAGAGCGCTGTAAATAACAACATGGCACTACTATAAAACAGCAAAAGTACTGTCAGTCACGATTATAAGCACAGCAGACTTCAGATATGCCTTTCATACAATGTAAACCAGTACACGGGAATTGTTTTTTTGTTTTTTGTTTTAGTTTAGACACTGATAAACGTATAAGTGTTATTGCCTAGATGTATACTAAGTAATGGATACATTATGCTAAAAACTTCAAGGAGAAATATGTGGCATAATACAATGAAAATATGACGCATCAGATTTTTTAAAAAGCAAAAAGAATTGAACTTTTTACTCAAATATAAATCACTTTAAATAGGAATCATACTAATTTGAAATAAGAAATACTTTGTGTGTTTATCTATGTAGTTATATATACACCTTTACTTCTAAGAAAATATGTATGGCTTAATTATTTTTTTTATTCCAATGTAACTTTGAAGAATCTTTGCTTCTTTACAAAGGTTAGAAAAAATGTATTGTTTAAAAACCAAGTTAATATTTGATGCTTCAAAGCACACTTAAAAAATGTGAAAGAAAAAAAATCAAATCACTCAATATCATTACGGTAACATCTCTGCTGTCTAAGACAACAGGAGGAATAACATTCATTTAACCTTTCAGTGTGGGCTGTCTGTAAGGGGAAAAAATGTAGTAGTAGGGTCTTAGCTATGGAATTCCACATACCAGCTATACCAAGCACATAAGAGCATACTGACTAGAGAAATGGACATATGTCCATGATTAATTTAAATTTTTTGGCATAGCTAAATTAATCCCTTTTGATGTATACAAGGTTAGTACATGATAAATGTTTAAGTTTACCCCCAAAAGAATCCAATCATACCCAAGACACACAAAAAAATCACTTCTCAGTTACACATCTGCATTTCTTTAACAAAAATAAGAGATACAATCATAGCGAAGAAGTCACCCACACGATACATTATCAGCACACCTTCTAGAACACCTCATTTAAAGACACTCGGTAAAAATATATTCACAGGACCTGCTGTGAACGGCAAGATATGGTAATTTTATAATAGAAAAAACCCTGCTCATGCAGTACTCTCCACACACCAGACATCTGAAAACACACCCACATTGTCACCTTGCTCACACTTTCTACTGTACTATAATATGCAAAAAAAAAAAAAAAAGAAAGAAAGAAAAGCAGCTTTTAACATTATACCACAATTTTGAAATGTGGGAAGAAATACAAAACAAAAACCATTGTGTGGATAAAACGGTCTCCATGACATCTGAGCAGAGTGTTCTTTTTTTTTTACATTATTGCACAGAGATTTTTATCACGTTCTTCACTTTCTGTCTTTTCCTAAATGTGGATAAGTGCTATGGATAAAATACAAATGTAGAAAATAACAGCAGCATGATTTGTCAAAATTAATCCCTATAATTTAGTAAGAAAAAATGGATATAAACAAAATAAGTGCTCTTTCTAAACTGTACTAAATTTTTAAAAATATTGTTTTAATGCAGTGAAGGTCCTCAAAAAAGCCAAATTCATAGCAATGTTGACCCTCCCCACCACCCACCAACCAGAATCTAGAAATGAAGATTTGTTACACTTGAGTCCTTTTTTAAAATGTTTCTTGTTTGTTTGGGGTATTCTCAGTGAAGACCAGAATTTCAAGTGGTCAACGGACTGATCTAAAACAAAGCAACCCTCAGCCTCCCCGTGTGCCTACACAGGAACCAGCTGTGCCCGACCTCTGGAGAGGCCAGCAGTGGTGTTTGGCCACCATCTACACGTACACTGGCTGGCAGCCTTCAGTCTGCTCCACCAGATCAGAGTTTTCTAGATCTGAGTTCTCAGACTGCGAAGCTTCTGCTGCTGAAGGCTTTGGGCATCTAAAGGGGTAGCCATTGTCATCAAAGAACCTTCGGAAAGTGAATTCGTAAAACGCATGCTCAGGGTGCTTGTTACCGGGGGAGGTAAGCGTGTCCCAGGCCTTGGCGCTGCCTTCGCTAGCGTCGTTCCAAGGGCTTTCTTCATCTACGGGGTCAAAATTTGAGGTGTCCATGGGGTGGCTGATGGTGGGAACGTAAGGCGCTGGCTGTTTCCGGATGTCGCTGGAGAAGTCGATGGCGCTGAAGAACGGGTGGGCCTTCAGGTCATCGGCCCCGTCCCGCCCCAGGCGGTGGTCTGCAGAGCAGCACAATCTGGTGATGAGGTCCCTGGCCTCAGGGCTCAGCGTGACCTGGGAGGGAAAGTGGAGTGTGCTCTCCCAGTTTATCACCTGAAGAGACAACAGAACCGAAGCTTCAGTTTCTCCTCAGAGCCAAGGTCAATCTGGCACAGGATGTGATGATGGGACTCTTAAACAGTTTTAGTTTCACAATGGGAGATCAGTTAGAATAGACCAGAAGCAGCCGTTGTTGATCTGAGCAGCTATAAAAGGTCAGTGCGCTCTCAGCAGATGGCTCACAGCCTGCCTGAGGTGCGGGATGGTGAAGCCAAATACAGACAGAAAGACACGGATTTTCTTCTATGAGAAATACTGTGTAGCAAAAGAAATGTGCGATTTCCACAAAAATGAAGAGACAGATTGTCTGAGTTATTTTCTTTAGCCATGGCAATGGATTTCATGACTCTCATTCAATACTAATTGTGGCTGACGGGTGATCAACTGAGGTTTTGTTAAAAAAAACAAAAAAACAAAAAAAGTGACCTCACAGAGAGGAGGAATAGAGCTGACCACGGCCTTAGCCTGAAGTCTGTGATGCTCAACCGCACAGAGCAGCCATCTGGACAGTCAGTAAATGTGTGTATCTACTGTGACAAGAAACCCAAGGGACGTCTTTATTGTGTATACTTAGAATCGGGAAGAAACAAGGCCAATAGAACTGGCTGCAGGTTGGGTGATGGGACGGTGGGTAAGGCCCGGAAGTGAGTGAGCGTGTGGGTGGGTGGGAGGGTTGGTTTGAACCTAAGCAGTTATTTAGTAGAGCTAAAATTACAAAACCCATAGAAGAGAAAATAGGGTAAAATCTTCACAACATTGGATTTAGCAATGATTTCTTGAATATGCGCAGGAAACAGAAGAAAAAATAAACTGGACCATGAAAATTAAGAACTTGTGCATCAAAGGACATTATCAACAGAATAAAAAGGCAACCCACGGAATAGGAGAATATACAGTATTTGCAAAGCATATATTTGAAAAGGGGTTAATATCCAGAATATATGAAGAACTCCTATAACACAACAACAAAAACCCAAATAACTTGATCAAAAAAAGGCAACGGACTTGAATAGATATTACAAATGACCAATAAACACATGAAAATATGTCCAATATCATAAATTGTTAGAGAAATACAAATGAAAACCACAATGTGGTATCACCTCACACCCATCAGGATGGCTACTATTAAAAGAAAAAAAAGGAAATATAACAAGTGTGGCCGAGGATGGGAAAAAACTAGAACCTGTGTGCACTACCGGTAGGAATGTAAAATGGTACAGCTGCTGTGGGAAATAGTTCGGCAGCTTCTCAGAAAGTTAAACTGAGAATGACCGTATGACCATCAATCCCACTCCTGGGTAGACATCCAGAATAACTGAAGCAGGGACTCACACACACGTGCACGCCCGTGCTCATGTCAGCACTGCAGAGCGAAAGGCGGGAGCAACCCGATGTCCATCAGTGGGTCAATAAGTAAAACGACACTGCACATGCGGGCACTTCAGAAAGTTCATGGAGAGGTTCATATTATTTTTTAATTCTTCTTTTCCATGAACCTTTGGAAGTACCCTAGTGTATGTACAATGGACGACAGCCTATTCTGAAACAAGCCACAACATGGATGAACCTTGAAGACATTATGCCAAGTAAAATAAGGCAGAAACAAGAGGACAAATACTGTAGATTCCACTTCCAAGAGGTATCTAAAGTAGTCAGGTTCATAGAAACAGAGAGTAGAACAGAGGTTAGCAGGGGATAGGGGAGGGGGAAATAGGGAGTTACTGTTTAATGAGCACAGAGTCTCTGCTCGGGGGGATGAAAACATGTGGAAATAGAGAGTGAGTGGTGATGCTGAGAGTGACGCTGTACAACACTGTAAACATGCCTAATGCCACTGAATTATACACTTAAAAATGGTTAAAATGGTAAATTTTACATCATACATATTTTACCACAATTTTAAAAAGTCTCGGTTATTATCATGCAGGCAAATTAGTAAACGGTTTAGCAATTCAATTAGGATGCAGATAATGACAAATTCTACTTTTACTGTTCCTAGAATGAAGCTAAGCCTTAATTTAGTGTTTTTCTAATTAAAGAGTTATTAATTTAGGCTCTACCATGGTCTCCAGGGCATATGAAAACTTCCTAGAACTGTGTGTCAGTAGATAAGTCCACTGAAGATTTCAAATTCTCAATTCAAATTCTCAGTTCAATCCTTAAGTAATTAAATAATTTATTACAGAAAGCAAATGACTGTCATTCTGAAACTAATTATTTAGTATTAAATGACTGACAGAATAATTATTTAACTACTTCAAATGAATATTAGGAATATGCACAACTAGCCTGACCACACAGCTGACAACCTGCAAACAATAATAATATAGCATCCAAATAAACAAACTGATTTCTTTGGATACAGTTCATAAAGTTTTGTTTGCTCTTTGCAAGTTAGGCATGGGTGGAGGCAGGGAGTGGACCTGCCTCTAGTGCTGCTCACTGTTTATAGTTCTTGTCTAGACAGAACGAGATGGCAGATGGCCAGTGGTTTAAATAAAATTTCAGAGACATTTATATATCAAAAGTCAGGTCCAACTCTGTGGATTTACTTATCAAAATAAAAATCTTAAAAATAGATAATAATAATTTTAAAATAATGATAATATTACTTAAAAAATCCCATCTTATACAACTGCCATTCCTACCCTATGCAGAATAAGAGGTCAAATGCTGACCAAAGGTTCATGGGTGCTCAGAAAAGCACAGTGTCTTTGCAGCGAGCAGAGGCGCGTTTCCATCCCCGTTACCTTCAGCTGGGTTTCCGTGGGAGTAGGTGCCAAAAAGGGTGGCTGCCCCACCAGCATCTCGAAGAGAATCACTCCAACACTCCACCAGTCACAGAGTTGAGTGTACCCTGAAAGACAAGGTTCACTCAATCCCGACACAGGCACGAATTCTCCTCAGAAGTGAATCTTATACAACCCTGAACATACGGGTTTACTGTGAGTGGGAAAGCCCACGGAAGCAGCACCGCGCCACGCGAGAGAAGTCAGGCCTGCATGTGTGCATCTCCCTGCAGAGGACTGGGAAGGACTCATGCCAGCCCTAAAGGTTGTCACGGGGGCCCCGGCCACTTTTACTTTCTTATTTTCAATCTTAAGTCTGTGATGAAACAGGATGCTTTTGTAGTAAGACAAGATTTCCTAACTTAAAAAGATTACTGATATTGTTAGCAATAATACTGGTCACTAACCAGTATTTTAAGTTCTCAAAGATCACACAAATAGAAACAAATTAAGTAACAGAAACTGAAAAATGTAAAGTACTAAGACCTGTGAATCACCAGGTGAGGCTGTTCACAGGGGACTTCCAGGGGAGGCTTCTAAGTCAGTTTTGGGAAAAGTTGAAGAATATGGGGACAAGGAAGAGGAAAGGGGGACACATGATGGCAAGGCCCTAATGGAGCCAGGCCTTCCTCACAGGGCTCTTGTCTAGGCTTGGGCGGGGCCAGCCTCACGAAGGCTGTGGAGCAGGTTCATTTACCTTTGGTTTTTTCCTACTCTTCCTTCACAGCCCCATGTCCCCATTGAGCCAGGCTCATCTTGATGGCACCAGGTCCTTGCTAAGCATGAACTGGGATGCTGGAGGTCAGCCCTTGGGTGGCCTGTGGCAGCATTTGCCAGTTCAGCCCCTTCAGAGTGCTCTGCCATCCTTCCCTCCCACCTCTTCCTGTCCCAGTCTGGCTCTGGGGGCTGCAGAATAACTCCAAGTGCTAGTTTCCTCTGGAATGTGGCACACGGCGGTGGAAAATGAGACTTTTATGGGCCACCAAGGTGAGTATCCACCTCTCAAGGTAGTTATTGCTATATGCATGGTGCTGAGTGGTTAAGCAGCTTGCTTGGATTACCACAGCTAACAAAGAAAATCTAGACTTGAACTGGGTCTGGCTGGCTCCAGGAAGTTTAAACAACACACGGGAAGGGACGGGTTGCCATCTCTGGAGTTACTGCACAGAATCCAATCAATGAGCTCAGTGGAGGAGTCCTTTTGTATCCATCCAGGAGACAAATTTTACTGAGCACTTGAAATTTTATGCTCACTACTGTTTGCAGATCTCACCTTCCAGGTGCCTCTGATCTAGCAGGGAAAACTGGAGGAAAACAATATTTGCATGCTGCCAGACTCTACACCCAGCTGGACATGGTACTACTTAGCTAGAAGCCTGGGTATGGAAGAATTAAAGCTAGAACCAGGAAATGTATGGGTTAGGCAGACTGAGCAGTGATCCTGTGACCCTTGGAGTTGTTCACATCATTTGACTCTGTAAAGACCAGTTCTAGAGTCACTCGCTTGGCCTCCAGGTAGAAAGCCCTAGTGGAGCAGACGGTGGCCTGACAGTGCATGCTTCCATCACCCCTGGAAGCAAGGGCACTTTCAAGACAGAAAGGAGATAGGCTGGAGGCTTGTTAAGGAAACAGGTCTGAAGGTCAAGATCACCTCAAGTTGGCAGCTGGCTATGGAGCACTCAGGCAAGCAGCCCAAGCACGTACCTTTGCGGAGGAGCACCTCTGGCGCGATGTAATTTGGGGTCCCAACCAGGGAATGTGCCAGACACCTCTGATGCTGCTTCCGTGCTCTCTGTTCCAGGGTCTTCAGCCTCTCTCCACATCGACAATTAGACACATCGTCCCAGAGGTCGCTGGGCTCCATGCTGTCCTGTCTGATGTGGTTCCCTTCACCCACAAATTGGGGTGGTGAAAGAAGAAAACAAAACACAAAGTGAATTTGTATTCTTCAACAATGCAACAAATTCATAGCTTAAACAGAAAAGTAATTCAAATCAGCTACTGATACATTAGGACAAAGAATCCTCCCCACCTGCCCTATAGGGGCAGCTGGCTATTCCTGGGCTCTGAGACCCAAGTTGCCAGGTAAACACTAGTACCAGGCATAAACAATGGCTGAAGCAACAACAGAAAACTGCACGTATGCCGAGCTGGCAATGAGACACTATGAATAGGAAAGTTCTTCAAGAACTGTGGGGACATCACTGTTAGCACTTCTCAGGCCAATATCAAAGGCTAACACCTGTTTAACAAGACATGTTTTAAGATAAACATGGAAAAACTTAAGAGAATTTTAAAATTATGAACAAAAATGACTTCAATGCCAGAAAATGAAAATGATACAGGGTTAGTTTTGAGTTAAAAAATAAAAGTCTCAGCCATAATATTAAAATAACTATTTCAAGAATCCAGGCCATAAATAAGATAATGACCATCTGTTTCTGACTTTTCCAAATACGGGAACTACAGGAAATGGAGTTAAACTATGCTTTAGGTAGATCCAGGTTAGCTGTAAGAAGAGAACTCCTTGGGAAGTTAGTGCAGAATGACAGTTCCCCACAAAGGCCCCGTGACACCCCACAGCATATATAGTTAAACTTAAATCCAGCAACTTAAAAAAAAAAATCAAATGCATATCATACTATTCCTTTAGGGAAGGAAGAATGTCACACCCAACTATAAAATAATTGAATGACAGATCATTTCAAAATGATTAGGAGCCACTGGGATGGGGAATAGGTGCCTTAGATGGTTGAATTATGTCTAGATGTAGAAAGTGGATGTGCCTTGCCTAAGACAATACCTTTCTGGTAGTATTTGGAATTGTGAGTCCACCTGAATCCAGTGCAGAGGCCAAAATCTGTCAGTTTGATGTGACCATCCAGATCTATCAGAATATTGTCAGGCTTGATGTCTCGGTGGATGAAGCCCATCTTGTGCACACTCTCAATGGCCAGAGTCAACTCTGCGATGTAGAACCTGGCCAGGCTCTCGGGGAAGACCTCCATGCGGATCAGCAGGCTCATCATGTCCCCCCCCGGGATGTAGTCCATCACAAAGTACAGGCTGTCTTTGTCTTGGAAGGAGTAGTAGAGTTTGACCACCCACTCATTGTCTGCCTCAGCGAGGATGTCCCTCTCGGCCTTGACGTGGGCCACCTGATTCCGGTTCAGGACGTCCTTCTTCCTCAGGGTCTTCATGGCGTACAGGGCATGAGTGTCCACCTTACAAGCAAGGCACACTTCTCCAAAGGCACCAATCCCGAGGGTTTTGATTTTCACAAACATGGACTTGTCCATCTTGGCCCTCTTCAGCCTGTTGTAATTAGACTCCTTCTGGTAAAGGATCTTCCTCATCTGCTCCTGCTCAGCTTCACAGAGTCCAGCCTGCACAGACGGAAAAGAAGAAGGAAGAGTCATGGCAGAGGGTCCCAGGACAGCAGATGACTGGGGCGGGGGACGCCCTGGAACTGAGAGGCCCCTAACTTAACTTATAGAAAGCAGAATATCGAAGAGTGGGTTCGATATACAGCACAAGCAAGGTAATAACCAGCTTTGTTCTTCACATCCATGTACAGACACAAATCTGGAATCCAAAGGTGAGACAAAGCAGACGGTTCTTTTTCCAGGTGACTTTAGGTTCTAAACACTAAGAGAAACCTCTATCAATAAAAACCTGTGGGAAAAGGGAGCCATGACATTCCTGGATCTCCAAGAGCAATGTAATAGTTTAATAGCTCAAGGAAAACAGGAAAACAGAAAAGAGTCAACAAATATGGGACAGCAGAACATAAGTCGATGTTTAGAATTTGGAATTATTGGCTTTGTGTGATTTAAATTTACTATTTTAATTTAAATAATTTCATTAATACTTACCTTCTCTAGTACTTTATTGTCACATAAGGTAAATATTTTTAAAAATTTACTAATTAAAGATTTAAAGGAAGGACAAATGGTTCACTACCAGATACAATTTTCCTTACAAATCCTACAATTTCAATTTATAAAACCTCAAACTTCGTTTCTACTCTATCAAAATGTCATAATATTATTAAGTCATTCTTGATGAATTTCGTTAAAGAACAAGGACACACTATCAAATTCAATTTGCTGATTTACCTGTTAGCTACATCATGCACAGCTATCAGGATTCTCCTGGAAGGTCAGGGGAAGGGGTCCGAGGGGGTAAGAGAAAGGGGGGCCGCGACACCTGCCATTTCTCTAAGTTGCTGGCCCCATAACCCGACCGTTGCCTGCGGGGTGGGTTTGTGATAAAGCCGGAACACGAAAGGAATTCTGCTGTGCTCTACATACCACGTTAGGGAAGGCCGAGGGGCTTTAGCTAGAACTAAATGAGAAATTACTTTGGCCATCTCCTGTTCCAGCTGCATCCGCCGGTTGACCTTCTGTTGGTAGGTTTTTATGACATTTTCCACGTGCTGCTCCATGAAAAACTTAAAGGCGTATGGCGAGTAGCTCTTGATGCGCGACTCTCTCTTCTCTTCGTCTCTGCTGTTTTTGCGGACAGGGACAGGAGAGGTCTGGATCTGCTTTTTGTCCTTCCCGCCTTTGTCCCCCTTGTCGCTCTTGAGGCTCTTGTCGCCCCTGTCGGCGGGCTCGGCGGCCGGGCCCCCGCGGAGGCCCTGCTCCACCCCGCTGCCCTGGCCGTCCAGGCTGTACTGCTCCGACTTGCTGTGCCGCAGCAGGTGCCTCGGGTAGGGCGGGGGCGGGCACCGGCGCTCGGGGCTGCCGTACTCCGCGTCCAGCGGGTGGGCGCCGCCCAGGGCCAGCGGGTGCTCGTCCTTGGTGTCCAGGCCGTCGCCGG
>NW_007727059.1:392956-401056 GCF_000696425.1 Galeopterus variegatus
GGCACTGCTCAGCTCGTACATGTCCACCTGGAGGCTGTTCCTGGAAGGGGCGAGCAGGCTCTGGGGGGGGCTGTCGCTGGCGAACACCTGGCCCCGAGCGCCCAGCACGTGCAGCTGGTGGGCCGCGGGGCCGGCCTGCTTGTGGTGCGGGTGCGGCAAGTAGAGGGCGGCGGCGGCGGGGAGCGGGAAGGCAAGGCTGGCGCCGAGTGGGCCCCCCTGGCCCTTGGCGGCGAGGCTGGCATAGCCCCCCACCTCAGGCGGCGTCTTGGTCTGGAAGGACAGGGTGCGCTGCACGCCGTAGCCCAGCGGCTCGCCCTGCACCAGCAGGTGTGGCCGGCCGTAGTGCGGGCCCTGCGCTGGGAAGTGCGCCCCCGCGGCCTCCGCGCTGGTGGGGTAACCCTTGGGCTGATGCTGGGGGCCAGGCACGCCGTGCGGGCCGGCTCCGGGGAAGAGGAAGTCCACGTACTGCCGCGGCACCTCCTCCAGCGCGCTGGCGGCGCTGGCGCTGAAGCCCGGGCCCTCATAGGCCGCGCCGCCCAGCTGGTGGTAGGGCACGAACGAGTCTCTTGTTCCCTCGAAGCTGGGCCTCCGCGACACCGGGGTTGGCACGAGGCCCTTCCCTGCAGGGAAAGAACGGGAAACCAGATCAGCAGGGACGCGATCAGTCGGTGCTGCCACGTTCAGGCTGGTCCCCACACTAGCAATGCCCTTGGGGCCAAGTGGCTGCTCAGGGTCTCCAGTCATTGAGGGCTCTGCCAGGCTGTGCTCTGCTTGGCACAGACCAATCGTCCTCATGTGGCACGAGGGGGAAAGCTGGAGGCTGAAGGGCAATGAAGAGGGCAGTGTCCCAGTCCTCCTGGGGTACATCCCTCACACGCTGAGGACACAGAGTCCGGATCACTATCCTGTCACACTCGGGAACCATCTGAACAGGCAGCTTTATTTTCTCCATGACATACCCATGTTCTTTGGGGTGGTTCAGTTTACCATCAGGATTCCCAAAGTCTGCTTTTCCCTAACGCAAAGGGCAGAAGTGTATCTATTTTCCAAATGTCTACTTTTCTTTTATGTATTTTCCAAATTAAAGATTTTCTGAGCTTTATGTCTTTATTAAAAACAACATATACACAACAACAATAAACCACATAAAATCCCTCAACAAATACCCAGATTGACTTCAGCTGCTGCTTCCTTAATCCTGACTTTTCCATTTTGAAAATCTTTCTTCATTTGAAATAGACGCCTGGAAGGAAGGACAAAAATGCCATTCCTTTCCTTTATGCCCGCTCTGCTCGATTTGGCAGAGAATGCTGCAGAGTCAAAAGGCTGTGCCCATGGGAAACATCCCCTGGGAACACCTGGCAGAGGGAAGGCCCCGACAGCCACGGCATAGACAAGTCACAGCCAAGTGGTGGCTTTGCTTTGTCCGGGCTGAGAAGATGCCTGAGTGGATACACACAGCACAGGCAAGTGTGGAAGGAGATCGCGGCAGAGCGTGGGCCTGTGTTTCCCTTTGGTGTCATGCTCTAAGACAGACCCCAGAACTCTAAGAATTATGACTGGGATGGCCAGCCGGGACTGCTTAAGGCAATTCCTTCTCTCAAGAAGAAAACAGAAATGTGTGTCGTCTGAACAGTGGAGATACAACTAACAAAGCCTGTGAGAATCTCACCACATGAAGTGGGTTTTAGCCAAGGTCTTCCACAAAATGGGGAAACCTCCATTTGTTAATTATCGTGAATCCTTTATCATACCCCAGGGACCTCAGGTACCAAAAAAAAAGCGCCTATCTGCTCCATCTTCAGAGAGTAACTTCACTGACAGCCAGTGCAGCAGAGTGTCTGGTGCGGGAGCCTCCGGCCTTTCCCAGGGACACCCAGGGGAGCCCAGCACCCCGCCCAAGCTGCCTACTGTTGGACAGCCGCTGTCAGAGGGTACAGCATGAGAAACGGTGTGTTTTAGAATTGATGAAATAAGTTCCCTTTTCAAAGACATCTCCACAGGCCCAAGAGAAAGTAAAAACATTTTTACTCTCACCTTGCTGAATTTTTCAATCTTTCATATAAAACAAAACAAGCACACAAAACCCTCTCTCTAGGTAGGAAGTACCACAGATTATTTCAGATTGGGGGGGGGGCAGGCTGAGCATGGGTAAGTCCCCCTCCAGGACCTGACTGTCCAGGCAGGGCAGGCTCAGCTGCCCAGTTACCTGAACTGTTCACAGTGTGCTAAGAACTGTTCACAGACCAAGATCAGGCTGGACCTCTCTTCCTGCAGACTGTTTTGTGTTCTTAGATCCCAGACCATCGTCGCGTACCAGGCTGCTGTCTGGGCTCACCTGGGGAGGTCTGCTTGATGACGCGCACGATCTGCTCATTCCTGGGGTCCAGGTAGCCCATCTTACTGATGTACTCGAGTGCGGCTTCGATGCTCCTGCTGCCAGTCTGCTTGAGTGCTCTACCTGCCATCTCCTGGGGGGAAGCAGGAATATGTAAGTGTGCGACATCCTAAGCAATGCCCCCGTGCCTGCTGCAGACAGTCCTTGGAACAAGCACAGGTGCCTGTGTGTCCTGCAGGTGCCAGATGACAAAGCCTGGCACATACCACACCAGACTGCTCAGCCTGTGTCAAGAGTATGTACAGGAATTTTGATGACAAGCTTGAAAGAAATTTAAGTTCTGATTCTCCTTAGAAAACTTTTGTGGCTGAACTGGTAAATCCAGGTGAACCTAAAACCAGAAAAGCTTCCCAGGAAGAACTGAGGAAGTCAGGGGACCTGGCTTTAACCCTGCCTCACCCCCTGGCTAACTCTGGGACAGGTGACACCCTGTGCTGGCTATGGCAGTAGGGGACTTGCCCCTAGGGACCTGACTAGTGGGAGAAAGAAGCAACAGGAGCCATGCCTGCACAGGACAGTCCCCCTACACTGCTTATGGGATGAACACAGACAGAAACTGGTGGCCACCATGGGAGAGGTGGTGTAAGTAAAGTGAATGAGGGTCAGAGAAGACAGTTTCCTTTCCCTCGAGTAATGAGACTGTGGTGGCACAGCTGGTTCTTGAAGGACAGACAGACTTTGGCAGACTGTTCACCAGGAGACGGAACATCAGAGCAGAGGCCTGTGGGGAGAACAGTCTGGACAGCAGTAGCACACGTGGCACGAGGAGACAGGAGAGAGGCCCCAGCCTGGGGCCAGATTGCCCTGGGGTTCTGCCCTTCTTTGCAGGTAGTCACAGAAGCTTTCAAACCGGGGCACATGGCAGTCAGAAGATCAATCTGGGGGCAGGTGCAGAGCTCGAGGCACTCTCAGGTAGGGGAGACAGAACAGGCAGGAGGGGACACAGCCTGTGTCCCCTAGGATGTGGTATGTTTCAGGCAAGGTGCAGCACAGGAAGACAGGGCTGTGAGGGTTGTGACCCAGGAGCCCAATCACAAATAGGGCAGGTAAGAACACCAGGGAGGCCGGCTTCCAGACAAACATGAAGTAGGCTGTGGCAGACAGAAAAGGGGCTTCCACAGTAAAGGGGGAGGCTGAGCACTTTGAAGGCCAAGGGGAAGGATGGATGGGAGGAGGAGACCTCCCTCACTCAGACAAGGGAGAGAAAGTGTTCTGAAGAGGCACAAGACCCCAGGATGGTGGGCGTGGCTGTTTGGGGCTGTGGTAGCAGAGAGCCACTCTGGGTAGAGAGACGCAGCACTGTGGGTCCCTCTGCCCCTGGATGGGGCATCATCATGCCCTTGACCTTTATCACGTTCAGCTGTCTATTTGCTCCCTTAGGATGCTGAGAACCTGGTGGGGCCTGAAACTCCACATTACTCATGACTGTAAATGCCCACCTAACACAGCGCATAGAACAAATTAAGTGCTTAATATCCATGTGATTTGGCCATACACCAACTGACTGGTGGGACAAAAAACATTGGCTGTACTTCGCTGTAGATTGTGTCTATGGTCTTAGTGATGTGGTGGGACACTGCAAGAATGGCAGGGAGGAGAGACCAGGAGAGAAGATGGGAGGCCTGAGGAAGCAACAGTGGAGGGCAAGAAGAGCTGCCCCCTGGGCGGGAGGAGCATGTGTCGGAGTGGAGGAACATGAAGTGACAGCTTAAGAGGCAGATTGGGAATAGGTAACGAGAACAGAGCTGTTTTTTAAAGTGGCACTTGGATCAACAGAATGGGCAGTGCTTACAATCCGGAAAAGGCATGGCGAGCAGACAGCAGAGGTTAAGAAGTGTGGCACCCGGAGAGGGAGGTAACACTGCAACCTCCCTACTTCACAGCTGTGCTATGTGACGAGATCACATCTGCCAAGACGCTCAACAACTTGGAGGAAAATAGGCTACAAGACCACATTTTAGCAGGATCACCATGGAGCTTTTGGTGCCCATTAAAAAATGTGCCAATTGGAGCTGACCCTAACCACAAGCCTCTCAATCAGCACTAACTGTCCAACTGCTTCATCTGAACGTGGCCACCCTTCTGTTCCCGTCAAGGTGAACCATCAGCACTGTTGTGGGGTGAACACACAGAGGAAGCCAAGACCGGCGTCAGTGTCGTAGTTTTATAGCTCTTTATTTTAGTGTTGCAGCTCTTTGTTCAGTGTTATAGCACTTTATTGCTTGCAAGTAAGGAGCGCACTGGAGGACAGAAGACTCCCAAGCCAGTGTCTCCCAGAACAAAAGAAACAACCCCCTTATATAGCCTAAATTCCTGCCCTTCTTTCTCCTGGGTTCTCATTCAGGTCCTCTTATGTAAATGAGGGATACTGTCCTGTTCATTTGGATTGGCTGATTGTGGGACATAGTCCCGTTGGTCACTTTAGGAGCCTAATTTGCCTCTGGCTCCTGGGGGAAGGGTGTGAGACTGCTGTTATCTCACAGAAGGCGGGCCCAAGAGGCAAGCAGAGGCTCGAGTTTCCAGTGGAGCATAGAGTTTCTAAAACAGTTTCTCAAGCGTTAAAGGGAAAGGCTCAACAATTAAAAATGCTAAGGGTCCCCTGCAACAGCACATGCTCATCACGTCAGTACCTGCTACCTGTCAAGGCTGCGACAACTCCAGAACAGACTATGTCATGTGTTATGTATTCCACCTTTCTCCCTATTTACGGAGCACCCACGACTTCAAGATTTGTACATTTATTTTGCCTCAAATCTAGGAACTTAACCAAGAAAAATCAACCTGAGAAGACCACAAGTGAAGACTCATGTTCACAGGGGGGTTTCAAGCCATAAAACCAAATTGCACTCATGAGCCAACTTGTTTATAAATAAAGCCCTCAAATAATCCAAATCAGTCGAGGCTTGCCCTTGTTATCTGCCCATCACCCCTAATTTAGCAAATATGTAGTTGTATACATTAACTTTCAGAAGACGTTAATGTAGGTACACATACAGCTACATTTCAAAAGCTGAAGGAAATCCAGAATCCTTGTCTAGATCCATCAGGAACACATACCTTCCGATTGCATGCAAAGCGCACACGGAGGCACAAAGGCAGACAAGTGTACGTCTGGGGATGGCAAGAGGGTGGCCTGGGGAGGATGCAGGAGGGACCATGGCAGGGAGGTAAGGCTGGAGCCCAGCTGAGGAGCTTGCCACTTGCCCTCCTTTCTCAAGGACGTATTGAGACAATCGTTTAAGAATCTTGATCTAGAATTGTACAGGGCCATTCCAAAAGATGCCAGGATAGCCTGGTGGTGCAGGCTCAGATGTGGAGGCCACACACCTGGGCTCACACCTCCCCTCTGCCACTTAGCAGCTATGCAACTTTTGGCAAGTTATTAATCTACTTTGAGTGTCTGGTTCCACATCTGTGAAATAAGGGTAACCGGGTTGATACAGGAATTAAAGAAGATAATGGCATGTCTCAGCACCAGTTAAAGAGTCAGCTGTTAGAGTTCTCAGAACTATCTTGTGTCTCTGAGAAAAATATAAGGATTCTATTTGTAGATTTTTTTGCAGGTTCAATGTTTACTATCGCTAATGCTTTATATTTTAGTCTTCTTCCCATAATTACATAAAGAAATGTAATGAGTTCTTTTCACCAAGCCTGGACACCTCTGATCTCTTGCAGTTTATCTTAGGCTGCCGCATAATAAAGGCTGGGCAGCCCGGCCCTACAGCAAGGACAGAGCCAGCTGAAAGGTGAAGGGAAGGGCAGAGCAGATATGTGTTCCAGTATGTATGACGTAGAAAGTGATCCACGATATTTGTTCGTTGAATGAGTCAGTGAATGACAGAATTAGACTCTTATCTAATTCATAATTTATAAAATTTATAAATAAAATTTATGGAATACATAAACAAAAGGAGGAAAGAGCTACAAGCAGGGAGGGACATGCAAGACACTGCTCGTTCCACCGGGTGGGCTGGCCCTGGTGTGAAGATGGAGATAAAGCACAAACCAGAGATGCACAAAAACACAGGCTAAAGGGGATTTAACACAAAAATTAAAAACACCAGCAACAACTTCCTAAGTAAATGCAGTTTGATGGCTTGACATGATTTTTCGACTTTACGATGGCGCAAAAGTGAAACGCATCCAGTAGAAACCATACTTCGAGTACCCACACAACCATTCTGTTTTTCACTGTCAGTACAGTACTCAATAAATTACATGAGATATTCAACACTTCATTACAAAATAGGCCTGGTGTTAGGTGGTCTTGTCCAACTGTAGGCTAATGTAAGTGTTCTGAGCACATTTGAGGTAACGTAGTCTAAGCTACGATATTCAGTAGGTTAGGTGTTTAAACGCATTTTCAACAATGGCATTTTCAACTTACGGTGAGTTTATTGGGATATAACTCCATTATCAGTTCAGGAGCATCTGTACTACCCTCTAATTTGCACACCCGGCCCATTCCTCAGGAGAGCCTCTTCTACAGAAGTTCACATCTTAACACTCTGGCTGTGTCTAATGTCCTGCTTACCACTTACTAATTATTAACAGAGTAATACGGTGGATTAACAAGAATTTGATAACTCTAAGTCACCTAGGAACCCGCACCAAGAAAATCTTATATAAAACTAAGTTCTTCTCTCAAAACACTCTAGAAAGCTTCGTGTAGGATTGATGTCTCAGATAAAAGTGATGCTGATCCCTTAGGAACTCAGTCACCTCATCTGTAAAGCCAGCCTTCTTTTCTAGACAGTCACCAGTGCTGGAGGTGAAGCCTTCATGTGAGGTGCCAGATTTGGCACAAGATACCCCCAGTATTCAAGCTCACTTCATGGTGACACCTCCATCATGCAATGGTAGCATGGCTCAACATGTGCAAACCCAAACTCCCAATTTTACTCCACGTTTTCTCCCAGGCTTCCCAACCTTGGAAGCATCTTTCACATTCCATATCCAATCCAGAAGCATTTTTTGTTAGCTCTACCTCAACTAGAGTAGTAGAAGATTCTGGACGCTTTGAAGGCAGAATTGATACTATTCCTCACATTCCACATCCAATCCAGCAAAATTTAACATGGCATAAACTCCACACCTCACAATTTGGGTAGTGACAAGTAGTTACCAGTTGAGTCTGACTAGCTCCTACCTGGAGCCCTTACTTGCCACCCTGTGGGCTGAAGAAAAATTCTTCATCAGACTTACTGCAGAATAGGAGCTGGTATGCTTAAATGCTACTGCACAAAGGATAAATCTAGGGGCCCGGTCATCTCTTCTGGGGCGTGGCCTCGTGCATGGTAGTTGGCTATTCTCACGGTGGTGGACTTGGGACAGATATAGAAGGAATCATTCATAATCCTTTAAAGCAAGAGTTCCTCAGAGGTTTTCTGCCTCCTGGCTAAAACAAGAGACTGGAAGGGTTAAGAAGAGCAAGATAGGGCCGGCCCGGTGGCGCACTGCTATAGTGCGCCGCTTGAGAGCGCGGTGGCGCTCCCGCCCGAGGGTTCGGATCCCACATACAGACCGGTTCCCGCTCACTGGCTGAGCGAGGCGCGGGGGCAACGCCGAGGGTTGCGATCCCGTTGCCAGTCCCGGTCCGGTACGGGGGCGACACTGAGGGTTGCGATCCGTTGCCGGACACGGAAAAAGACAAAAGACAAAAAAAAAAAAAAAAAAAAAAAAAAAAAAAAAAAAAAAAGGGG
>NW_007727059.1:401242-411977 GCF_000696425.1 Galeopterus variegatus
AAGAAGAGCAAGATAAACAGAAAAAAAAAACTTCATCGGGTTCCTGCCGCTACAGACAGCTCTTGTGAAACTTCACCTTAGGTATGTAAATCATATCTTTAAAAACCTGTTTTCAATGTCTGCGCCTTAGGTATCTTTCCCAAGAGATTTTTCCTCTAACATTTCATCAACAACACTTAAAAGCGGCTCTAGCCATAACAAAGCCTGGAAAAAATGGGACTTGCCCACATACTGGCTCATAGGGAAAGGACTACAAAGAGGCACCTTCACAAAGTGCCAGGTGGGTGAGGAGAGGGACACGTGGCCCAACTGCCAGAATCTCAGGCTGGTCACTTGTCTGGGGGACCCCACCGCAGCTCCAGAGTTCCCCGTGGGACGGTCCGGGCCTCAGTTGCAGCAGCGTTACCATTTAATGTCCCCTCTGCCCGCGACGGGAAGGAGGTAGCCCCGGGCACGTAGTGACACCACTTTGCGGGCACACCACGCGCCCGAGAGTGACTTAGATCAGTGACACATCAGTATGCGTGAGGGAAGGAACTTCCTATGGACCCCCCACCCTGTCAAGCAGCATTTTTGGAGCGAGGTTTGTCTGGAAGCTGGAGACGCGCTTCACCCGCCGGCAGCCCTCTTCCTCCCGTCAGGTCCCAGCCGCCGGGAGGGAGCGTGCGGGGCTGGGCCGCCTTTCTCAGTCCTGACCCCACGGACCAGCTTCAAGGCCGACGACAGAGGAAGAGTAGAGCGAGCCAAGAGGCGGGAGTCTCCGTGGCTCCAAGCAGGCAAAGCGCGGCGCGAGCTATCACGGGCCGCTGCGTGCGCGCACTCAAGTCGCGGCCGAAAAACCGAGCGTGGAGAAGCGGATTCTAGATGTATGCGCGCGAAGGGAAAGCGAGCGAGCACGTCGGCGCGCGCGAGGGGCGGGGCAAACACGTCGGCGCGCGCGCGGGGGGCGGAGAGAGCACGTCGGGTCGCGCAGGGGGCGGGGCGATCACGTCGGCGCGCGGGGGGGGCGGGGTGAACACATCGGCGCGCGCAGGGGCGGGGCGAGCACGTCGGCGCGCGCCGGGGGCTGAAGAGCCGTCAACCTTGCCGAGGAGCAAAGAAACACGAATGAAAGAAAAACAGCATCTTTTAACTGCTGTTAGAACCAAATAAAATCAATCACTGTAAAGATAAATGGAGTGGTGAAACTCTTCACAGTCACATATTTTTGGTGTCCGTATAGACCACATACCTCTTTCAGGTGAATATTTGTTAAGTATCAAAAATGCTTAAAATTTTTGTACCCCGATTTAATAATTTTACTTCTTGATATTCTCAGGCTAATTTAAAAGAATTCTATTTTTAGAAATCGCTTTCCATAATGATGTCTGTCACAGTTAGGTACAATATATATCAGCTCCTCAAATAGGAGGTGGGGTGGGAGTTAGAAAGAGCTTAAATATCCAATAGGATAAGTTATTGCTAATTCACGTATTCCTTAGAATACACTTAACAGCCATAAAAAATACTTTCTAGAACCACAATTCTTTTACTTGATAATTGCTTGCTGAGCATCTACTACTGTTCTAGACACCGACTATGCAGCAGTGTACAAAGTGTGCAACTTTCAATCGTGTAAACGTGGATAAATGCTGATTGTATAAAATGTTATGTCTCTTAGTATCATAACTATGTACAAATCCATTATGTCTATAAACAAGGGCTTAATTAGAACATGAGAATAACTAAAGTTCACTTAATTTTAAATAGCAATGATTTCTTTTTGGGTATGACAGTAAGAATACATATACATACGTCAAATTCCATTATAATAGAGGCCAATACTATCTAGCTACATTATTGTGTGGTCACAAAAATTCTCCAGATCACAGTTGAGTCTGATGAGAAGGCAAGATAAGATTTCACAAGCTAATCCCAAAATTCCTTTCAACTCTAAAATTCCATGATTTCAAGGGACATTTGCTAAAACAAGATTTAACTTTTGCCACTATCGAGATAGGTGAACAGAGAGGTATGGCACATTCCACAGAAATTTAACACACCAAAAATTCCCTAACTGTGCTAATGTCCAAAAATGAGCACCAGCAATTCCTCCTGTCCCCGTAAGCACAGGCTGCAGCTCCCATTGCGAAAGGAATCTACTTCCCCTTCCCTTGAATCTTGGCTGGCCTGTGATCTGCTCTCACCAATGGAATGAAGCAGAAGTGGAAGTGGCACTGTGACAGTGGTGAGCCTAGCCCTTGAAAAGACTGGCTGCTTCCATTTTCTTTTCTTTTTTTTTTCTTTTCCCTTTTTGTCTTTTTTCGTGACCGGTAACGGGATCGCAACCCTCGGTGTCACGCCCGTACCGCGACCGGCAACGGGATCGCAACCCTCGGTGTCGCGCCCGCACCGCGCTCAAACAGTGAGTGGACCGGTCTCTATATGTGATCCAAACCCTCAGCGGGAGCGCCACCGCATGCCCAAGCGCCACACTCTACCGAGTGCGCCACCAGGCCAGCCCCCATTTTCAATCCTTGAATCCCCGAGTGTCTGGAGAGGGACCCAGCCAGCCCTGCTGCAGTTCCAACCCATGAGTGAAGCCATCCTGGATGTTCAGCCCCAGCAGAGGTAGCAGTAGAATGAACACAGAACCCCAGCAGACACCACCACACCACCTGAATTAGAAGAACTGCCCAGCTGAGCCCAGCCAACCCACAGGGCATTGGAAATAATAAATCATTGTGGTTTTTAAGCCACTAAAAATTTTGGGATGGTTTGCTACACAATAATAGAAAACTGATAATTGACCTGCTTCTTTCTCTGCTGTGTGTAATCTGGAAAATTTGTCCACCTGCTTATTTTATCTTAAATTTTGAATGGTTTGGTCTCCTAAGATTTTGTCCAAATAAACTCAATTGCTAAGATCAGGAAGTTTTCTGAAAAGTTAAATTTACAGATGTTAAGATGATGACTATTATTAGCAGAGATTTAACAAAACAGTAAGGAATAATAATGCACCAGAAAACGAGATTATTATGCCAATACTGATTGCTGGTATTAGTGAAGTTTGAGACCATAAATAAACATGTTTTATTAGACTAAAGACATGTTTATTTATGTTCTCAAAGTTTAAAGTTGAGAACATAAACATGTTTTTATTCTAGTATATTCCTTTAGGTTATTGTAGTTTTCCTATTACAACCCCAATAATAAAATACCTGCTTTACATTTATTTGCCATAATTTGGCTACATATTTGACAGTAAGTAATGCCTTTTGCATCTTCACAGGCCCTAAAATAAATATTTTGTTGCATTAATATTTGACTCGCAGATATTTTTATTCTATCTTTAAATGCTTTTGTTCTTAAAAGCATGCTAAGCTCTTAGGTATGGCTATTTTTAAGTCCAATCTCTTTTTGAGAAAAACATTCCAACTTTTTAAAAAATTGAAAACCAATAGAATATAACATAAAAAAGGACTTTAAAATGCTTCAGGAAAGGATGGGAGAGTCAACCTTTAACAGTATACAGCCTGTTCGGTTCCAGTGTTTTGTAAAGAAGCATTACTGGCCCCCAACCTGCACATGTGAGTTTGGGCATGAACGTGCATGTGCACACAGCCAGCCTGCTGTTGCGGGCTTCCTGCCCAGCCTCCAGCCTGGTAGGCCCCTCTGCTCTGGCAGGAGGCCCTTTGCTGGGCCAGCACTTGGGGCTGTCCAGCAGCACGCCTGCTGCCGGGGTCTGAGAGCCAAGCCCAGTGCTCTTGAAATTGCATAAGAGCTTCACAAGACAAGATTTTCTCTGTCTCCTTCCAAAATTTCCCCCAAGACATTCCTGTTTTTAAGGAGGATAACAGGTATTCTAAAATTTGCCTTGTACAATTCACCAAAGGAAAAAAAAAACAAAACACAAATACACAAAATCCACTGGGGGAGACATATGTCTCACTTTCAACAAGTCTCTAAAACAATCCCTATTTACCAAAGAAACAATGAAGGAAATCCAGACCAGGCCAGGCCACGATCATCACTGCAAGGCACAGAGATAAGCCCCAGTGTTCTCAGTGCTTGGGGAAAGCGAGGAAGCCTCTGGCAGACAGCACAGCAATGGTGCACTCCACTGGAAGGACCATGTTGGTCCCACAGAAGATGGAATTCTAGGAAAATTCTAGGAACCATCAGCCAAGAAGGTTTGGTGTCACGAGTAGGTAGAGGCCCATATTTTCCCAGCACAAAGGAAAACATAACACTAAGTTAGAGGACACACACTTTAAAAGAACAAGCTGAAGAATGACAAATGGAAGGCAGGGCTGGGGCGAGGCAGGATTCAGAAGGCAGCTCCACAAACTGGTAGACAGGAAAAGACTGTATATGGAGGACACTATGAAAGAAAATCACCTGACCTTGACAGCATAGTGTACACTGGAGAGATGCTGAGACCTAGGATCAGCCTTCCAGCCTGCGCACACCGACCCTGGGCTAAGGGGTGGCTTTCTATCCCTTTCAAGGCAGGTCCAGGCCAAGGATCAAGAAGGAAGGGCTCGCCAAGCTGGGAGCGATCTGCAAACTTCATTCTGAACTTCCAGGGCTGTCCCTGATGGGGTAGAGGTAAGACACTACAGACAAGGTCAGAAAGCACAACAGCCTGGATCCCCCTACCAACCAGCTGCCAAAAAACAAAAACAATACAAAGCAAAAAAAGGTAAGGTCAGACGAAGGCCACCTGGCCACTTGTCTGCTGCTGCTCCAGGAGTATTACTCAGTGGTAAAGACAGAATGGAGAAGGGAATTTACTAGGGTTTTAATTCACACTCTTGCTGGGAACTCTACCTTCAGAGGAAAAAGATTATCATAAAGGAAGGATTCAGTTTCTTTATGAGGGAGAAAAATCATAGGAGAAAAAGTGCCAGGCCAGTGTCTGTGACAAGAGGCAGGCAAATCTGTCATTAGTGAGCAGAGGAAGAAAATATGCCCGAGATGAGCATGAGGTTCTGGGAGGCGGCCACTATCTGCCTGGTCCCCAGTGCCCACCGTACGCAGCTTCAGCTCTGCAGAAGAATTGTTCTGCCATAGCTTACAAAGGACTGACTTGTGCCATAACTGGGCATTAGGATAGCCAAAAAATAAATCACAGAGTCATCAGAGCTGAAGCACAAACATCTTAAATGTGACTCTCGAAGAACAGATTTCTCCTATTTGGGCTATAAGCCAGTCCTGGCTCTTGAAATTAAGTTGGCTGAAGACGTAGGAATACTGGCTGCTCTTCACTTCCAGACAAACACTGCCTGTAAAATTCACCATCGTTTCTACTGAAGATCCACTTACGCAAAAGCAGCACATAGGCCTACATCACTCAAACGCACCTTTGTCCTGAAGGTTTTAAAAAATCTGCCACCCACTCCCTCACTTTTTAAATGAGTAGCTGTGTCTCTTTGGTGCTCTGCAGCCTTCCCTGCCTCCGTTGCTGGGGATGGCCAGCCTCTAAGTGTCCAGGGAAGGGGCACTTAGATGCCCCCAAGTGCAGATTGCAGAGCTCACTTTCCTGCAGTTGTTTCAGTATTGTCCTCAAGTAAGTTGGAGGAAACTCATCCAACAAGGAAGACAGCAATCTACTACATTTACAAAGTACCCTTGAAAGAATCAGGATACAATGTAATCTGGTAAAATATACAAATATTTAAGTTATGATGTTTGGTAGTAAAAACTGAAATTCCCTGGCTATGAAGTTAAGTTTTTATGTATTTTTCTGAAAATGTTACAGTGTGACTTTGAAATATATACATATTGGGCGTTTAATTTTTAATTCATATTAAAGGTTTAGAATCTCTATAATAGTGTCCATTTTCCAACAATGCTTCAAAATCTAATAATTTTAAGACTTGACTATGACTACTAGATAGAACTTCTTTTTTTCTATGTTGCCAACAGTGAAATCTCAAGACACACATTGCTAAATAGTGGTATACATTTTCTCATGTTAAATCTGTGTGCACATTTTAATATATTTAATATTAAACAGAATGCTGCATTTAAATTCTTGCCTTGTCCAATAGGGTAAGGCAAACACACCTCTGTCTGTCCCCAGTGTGTCCCAGGAAAAAGACAAACATCAGTAACATTTCTCAGAGTGAACCCAGGCATCTGATGACCCCTCACAGCCCTCAGTAGTGCCATAGCCTGACAGAAGCCACATTGGCCTGGACATCCGTACCCAGCCTGGCGAGATGGAGCTGGTGTGTGGGTGTGAGAGAGGGATGGAGAGGACAGAGAGAGACCCACAGGTCAGCTTTAGAAATAAGGAGCCTGAGTCAATGAAATTCCATATTTGGGGGACAAGGCCAAAAAGTACTTTCCTCTGAAATTACCAATAGGACAATGTCCTTTTTGAACATGTGGCTCCATCTCCAGTATTGTCCGTGCCAGTAACTGCCACCAACAAACTCTCAGTGCCTACAGTCCTTCCAACTGAATCATCTCACAAACTTCATAACTGGAGAAAAATGATTGTTAGTAATGCGGACGTGCAATTAGATCTGCAGTGAAGGAAACTCTCTGAAATTTTAACACTGCATCATCTCTGTATAGTAGGATCAGGTAAGAATATTTATATTTTTCTTCACATTTTCGCGACATCTTGTGCAATGAGTTTGTATTATTTCTGTAGTCATAAAATAAAGCCTTAATAAAATCACATCATCAGTCCCACGCTCCTGTGCGTGCACACAACACCCACTCTGTTGATGCCCAAACTCCACGCCTGTTCTCTCATACCTGACCTGCTGACTTCTGAGCCCACCTGCACCGTTGCCACCCATGGCCTCTGTTGGCCCCGGCTTGTACCCACGTGGGCCGCACTGAAGCCTCCCACTCCGACAGTGCGTGGCAGAAATGGGCCGTGGTTTAGCACCAAGTCCTGTGCTCACATCTTCCTGTGTTCCCACTGGGTGGACGCCGACATGTTTAGGTTCAGCTGAAGTCTTGTCCCCCCATGAAGCCCTTCCTGACACTCCCTACCCTCAACAGCAACCACCCAGCAGAACAACTTGTTGCTCAGTCTCTTATGTACTGGAATGCCTTGCATGTCAAACCGACATCACAGCCAGGCACTTCCTGGCTTACACACTGTCTGCCACTACTAGACCGTGGCATTCACTAAAATGTCATTCACTCGAGAAATACATTGGGCCGAGCCCATGGCGCACTCGGGAGAGCGCGGCACTGGGAGCACAGCAGCGCTCCCGCCGCAGGTTCGAATCCTATATAGGGATGACCGTTTCGCTCACAGCGCTCACTGGCTGAGCGCGGTGTGGCCGGTCTCAAAAAGGACAAAAAAAAAAAGAAATCCATTGACTGAGGGCCCACCATGTGCCAGGCACCAATCTAAGCCCCGGGGAGACAGCAGTGAACAAAACTGAGGAGCACACATGTTAGTAAAACTAATAACAAAAAAATAAGTAAATATAAATGATGTCAGGTGGCTTAAGCACTATGGAGAAAAAACCCAAATGTGTGTGTTGGAGGGGGAATTACTATATTATAAAGGATGTCTCAAGAAGGCCTTCCTAACATGGGAACATCTGAGCAGAGACTTGCAGGTTTCTGTAGGATACAGGAACAGCAATTGCAAAGGCCCTGAGGCAGGTACAAGCATATTCAAGGACAAGCATGGAGTTCAGTGTGACACGAACATAGCCCGATCACAGTGAAGCATGCAGGCTCCGAGGCTATTCTATGACCACAGGAAATGATATATTTTACATGAAAACTCAGTACACATGCACATGACTGACCCAGCACTAGGTAAATGGTGCATGCTTCTATTCTCCTCTGGAATGCTGGTCATAATTGATTTCAGAATTCATAGTGAATGGGTGACAAGTCATTGTGAAAACTTGTCATCTAGGCCATGATATGGACTTTGGCTTTGCCTCCGAGTGAGACAGAAGCCACTAGAGGGCTCTGAGCACTAGTTCTGACTTGTGCTTTAAAAGGATCACTGGGGCTGTTCTGCCGAGAATATGGTCCCAGGGAGAAGTGGGCAATGCGTGAGAGGCTGGCTTGAGTGGCAGCTGCTAGGGGTGCTCACTGCTGCATCTCCAGCTAGCACAGGCTGACATGTCCTCTGTGGCACGACATCCATGGCAGGCGATCCTGCTGGGGCTCCTGTTGGGGTTCTCAGGAGGGTCCTCCCAGCTCCACCGGGACTTGTTTCATTGCTCCTGACCACATAGCCTTTGGTGGGTCTCCACAATGAGGTGGCAGCCCTCTGGGGTAGTGATAGAATGACTCCAAACTGAAACAGAAACAGAGCCGGGAACTGTGCACATGCTCTCTAGTTCTCATAACACTAACATGTAGGTATTCCTGTTTTATCAAAATCAGGAGACAGGCTCAGAATAGGCAATCATTTCTAAGCTCATACAATCAGTGGTGAAGTCTGAAATCAAAACCCAAATAGTCAAAAGAAGTCCAATCTTACTACTAATCATGGAACCTCATTTTCAAAAAATGAGGGGCCATTTCACACCCATTAGGTTTACAAATATTTAAAATGTCTGACACCAGCAAGCATTAGCAAGGATAGAGAGACCTGCACTGATAAAGTGAGGAAAGGAGTGTGAATTAGCACAACCACACAAGGGATACTCAGACAATATCAGCAAAGTCTGAGGTGCTCACATGAAACCCAATGGTTCCACTACTATCCTCTAGAGAAATTCCCCACACGTGCACAAGGAGATGCACAGAAGAGTGCTCGCTGCACTTCTGTGTGTAATGGAAAACTGGAAACCATGTAAATGTCCATCCACATGATAATGCATAGAAAGCTGTGGGATAATTATACAACGTAACAGTTCAATAATTAAAATGACTTAGAGCCTCATCTATCAACATAGATAAATCACAAGAACATAACAAATGAAAAGAGCAAGTTGCAAAATCATACTGTATAGAGATTTTTTTTAAAGCTTGCAGAACAATCCTACAGCTTGGCTATAGTATGCATCTGTAGTAAAAGTGCAAAACATGAGTGGGGTTGAGGAAATCAACTGAGAACAGTAGGCGACTCTGGGGCAGGTGGGGGTGGTGGAGGCGAGAGTGTGGGAGAGCAGCGGGAGAGGCTCCAGGGCGCATGGCCTGGGGAATTTCTTCCCAAAGTCTCTGAAACAAAAGTGGAAGAATGTTACATTATTCTCTCTACCCTTACAAAAGTTTGAAATATTTATTACACATCATCATCAATCATCACTGAATGTATTGAACAGTAAAACAAAGGTCCTGGTTGTTTGTCCCATGGCCTGTGGACACTCCTGTCCCCTTGTCCTGCCAGCTCTTTGGGCCAGACACTTGAGTTTGTATCTGCTATGCCTGCAAATAGGAACTGCTCAGTCATGTTTGGCAAGTGACGAATGAATGAACGAATGAATGGATGGACGTGTGAAAGCACAGCTCTCTCATGCCCTGGCTCCCCCACCACACAGTCAGCTCTCAGAAGGCAGGAGCAACACCTCACTTCAGACTCAGGGCCTCAGAGGGCTCTGCAAAGTGCTGATGCACCGTCTCTCCCCAGCACCCGTTTCTCTCCTCCCACCCTCTGCTTTCAGGAGCTATGCGGAAATTGCTCTCACAATTGGTTCCAATTCTTCATTGGACAACGGGTTTCAAACAGTACCTATCCTGTTGGCCCAACAAGTCATGTCTAGGAATTTATGCTTATCCTAGGGGCAAATTAAAACAATTAATTAAAAGGATATCTGAGTATTACTTAATGGGTGAAAAATTACAAACAACCTGAGCATCCCAAAGTAAACTAAGGTCTGTCATCCATTCAGTGGAATACAATGACATTTTTAAAAATATGTATTAAGGAATAAAATTAATGACATGGGGAAATGTTTACAATATACTGCTAAGTAAACAACAACAACAAAGTGAGTAACAAAAACATATATGGGACTTCCATTATACATGCTGCATTAGCCACAGCAAACCACTATCTCATTACTCTGCTTAATTTTTCATCATAGCTCCTGTGTAACAATCACAGTAAAGAAGTTTCAATACCTTTTACAATACAGAAACCAGATGCAGAGGCATAACACATAACAGAGGAGGACACACCAAGTACGTGCTGTTATCCCACAGGACAGTGAGGAGGAGGTAGAAAGGGGTCTCCCTGGAGGTCTGTATGCAGAGCCAGGAGTCCTTAGGTCCCCTCCCCCAAACACTAAGACTGCAGCCCAGTGAGGGCAGACAGGATAAGTGAGCATGGATTAACAGAGGCTTAAGTGAGCGTGGACACACTAAATCAACTACAGGCCCTTCAAATCTCTCCCCTAGAGCCCCCCACACCCTGTATATTTGAGGATCTCCTCTGGAAAACCAAAGACTCCAGACTCAGACATTTGTGGGTCCCCAGTGAAGAGTCCGGCCTTCCACCTGATCATCCCACAATGAAGCCCCCCAATCAACAGGGCCCACCCCACAGTGCTTCCAATCAGCTTTTAATGCATCACTCTCAGACACGAACAGCCAAGAATCACTGGATATTCGAGAAAGTTTTCCAACACAAAGCCAAAACGAATCAAACAGTATATACAATATTACCCTGTTTTTGTAAAATTAAAAATCGCAGCATTAAAAAAATACTGACTGGGCCGGCCCAGTGGCGCACTGGATAGTGCGCCGCTTGGGAAGCGCGGTGGCGCTCCCGCCGAGGGTTCGGATCCCACGTACAGACCGGTTCCCGCTC
>NW_007727059.1:412240-429743 GCF_000696425.1 Galeopterus variegatus
AATCCCGTTGCCGGTCCCGGTCCAGTACGGGGGCGACACTGAGGGTTGCAATCCGTTGCCGGACATGGAAAAAGACAAAAAAAAAAAAAAAAATACTGAAAAAGACATATATCAACATGGTAATGGTGGCACGATGACTTTTTTCAGAAATCCATGCCAATTAACCACCAAATCATCTCAGATCAGGAGGCATGGCATCCTCCTTCCTCTTACCTCCTTCTCGGCTACTATTTTGTAATATCTTCTTCTCCTCACTTGACTCTTATCAAAGACTGAAACTGGCTTCTAAAGAAAGTGCGTATATGTTAACTTCAGGTGGAAAGTCAGAACGCACAGATCCTCTCCATCCCCTCTGTGGGTCTTGGACATTCATGAAATCTGTACTCTGACACTTTGCTGCAGATGATCTGGCTGGAGGTATATATCTCACGATAGGAGACTCGTGTTTTTAAATTGGTCACTGTACTCTCATGTGGCAGAAAGCCAGTAAACTGAAGATCAGAAAATATACTTTACAAGGTCCAGCTGCATTTTCTATGAGAAAACAGCTACTTGGCATGGCCGAGTGACTCCGTGTGAGTGATGACTGAAATAGTGTTCTCATTATATGCTACTCCTAAGAGATTTTGTCTTGGTCCAGAAATTTCAAAAATATATTGTGGTTCTTTCCTGACACTGGAAAATCTGGGGCAAAATACCAGCAGGATATTACAGAGTTAACAGAGTTTCAAAAATGACAGAATGCTGCATTTATTAATATTTCCAAGTCTTCAACTAGGAAATTTCCTACTCAAATTTTCTACCTAGTCGTGTTCCTACCTTATGATTATTTTCTTAGAAAACGCTATTTATGGCTCTGTTGGATATAGTACAAGCTCTTGAAGGGTTTTTAAAGGAAATGGGCAGAATGAGAGGACGACAAAATGAACAGTGCCAAGGAAAGGCCAGGTGCTGTGTGAGGCTCTTTACCTAATCACCTCCTGTCAACCCCACTTACCCCAGGAAATAAACGTTATGAGCCACATCTCAAAGACAGAAAAACAGACAAATAGATTACCAATCTACCCGAAGTTACAAAGACAACATGGATGGGGGAGGGGGGAGCGGGGAGAGGAGAAGCTCAAAGTACTCGTTAAGGTACAGAGACCTTTTCCAAGTAAGTGACTTGATGGTCTCAGCTCTAGCAGTTCGTTCCTTCAACGCCGTTTCTGAACAGCCAGACAGAGCGAGGCTGAGTTGCAGGTGCAGCAGAAGACCATCGCTCTGCTCACGGGCGCTCGGCTCCGCTGCAGCGGAGAGCAGCCTCTCGTGCTCAAGTGCTCTCACGTGCCCGCCTGCTTGGGCGAGCCAGACCAGTCAGCTGTAGTGACAGGGAAGCAGGGCTGTCACCAGAGTTCCGGAACTGTGTGTTCTCACCAGTCCCCCACAACAGTTGGCCTGGCTCGATGCCTAATAATATTCTCATTTCTTGGACTGTGACTAATGTGCTTGAGGGAATACTAATTATTATACCTTATAAATGCAAAAATTAGTGTTTGGAGTTCCAAAGCCCATGGAAAGAGTCCAATTTTCTGTAGACAAGATCCAAAACAGGCAGAAAAAGTAATGATAGGGTTACTTGGAAGGCTGCACCAAGAAGGCTGTATGTGGTTTAAAGTCCTGGCCTTTGTGTAAGGGCCGGAACAGGGTTCTGTTTTACCAGTGTCCCCTTCGTGTTTATGTTGCAACGTTCTCCCCTTACTCTCTGGAATGTCCTTTTTCTTGTCCTCCCATCAAATTTGTATAGGTCGTTTAAAAATGAAATAAGGAAGTGGGTTTAAAATGCCAAATAATGTAGGAAAAACAAATGAAAGAAAATTATTCTAAAAAGGAAGCGTGGCGATATGAAGTCAGGGGCACGGGAAAGGTGCCCAGTGGCTCCCGAGTCAGCCCCTGGATGGGGAGGAGGGCACCAGAACCAGCCGCTTTCCTTCTCCTTCTCCCAAGGATGAGACAAAATCAGAGGACAGTCAGCATGCAGCCGGCTAGTCTCTCGGGCCAGATGCTCCACCTGAACCAAATTCCAATGGCAAAACGCACTCGCCACAGAAAGCAGAAGCGCAGTTAGGCCAGACAGGCCAACAAAGCCACTCTTCACTGACATCACGTTCTGGCTTAGCCAAATACTCATGTACGAATAAAGCACACCCTCTGCTAAGGAACTGCTATGAAGCAAGTATTTCTGAGTGAAAAGCATATGCTTGTAACATCTACTAGAAAGCAGCACGCCAGGAAGCTGTGTGGCAACGGTGGACGGGTGTGGAGCAGCACCGCCGCCTCCGGTAGAATGGCCGTGACCTTCAGCCAGCAATGACGGAAGGAGCTCCGCAGCCTCACTCAACTGGAAAAATCTGTTTCTGCAGCCAGTGCTGCCGCCATCAGCCTTAAAGTCCAATTTGAGCAACAAAAATAAACATCACCAGGCCGAGGAAAGAAGGAATATGATACTTAAAAAAAAAAAAAATTTGTTGAGTGGTTTAAGTTTACAGATTCAACCAAATGAAAACTTTTCTCAGAAATTCACAGATACCACATAACATTCTTTTTCCAGCTGGGATGATCTAAACTATTCTAAGACCTTGTCTGTTTTATGACAATTAAGTTGGTTTTATTTTATTTTATTATTATTTTTATTTTTTAAGATGACTGGTAAGGGGATCTCAACCACCACGCTCAGCCAGTGAGCGAACCGGCCATCCCTATATAGGATCCGAACCCGTGGCCTTGGTGTTATCAGCACCACACTCTCCCGAGTGAACCATGGGCCGGCCTTTAAGTTAGTTTTAAAAAGAGATACTGACGGGGCCGGCCCGGTGGCGCACTGCTACAGTGCGCCGCTTGGGAAGTGCAGCGGCGCTCCCGCCAAGGGTTCGGATCCCACATACAGACTGGCTGCTCACTGGCTGAGCGAGGCGCGGGGGCAACACCGAGGGTTGCGATCCCGTTGCCGGTCCCGGTCTGTTACGGGCACAACACTGAGGGTTGCGATCCGTTGCCGGTCAGGAAAAAAGACAAAAAGGAAAAAAAAAAAAGAGATACTGACAATAAATTTGCTGGGTGGTTGGTAAGCCTCACCTGTAGAGAGCGGACCAGATCGAGTGAGTTCACGGCCATATCCTTGGGGCCTAACATAGTGCCTGGCACACCGCAGGCACCCCATTGTACGCGCTGAATCAGTGCGCCACCGGGCCGGCCCTCTAAATTCATTTTCTAATCTTTAAGCCACACATCAGTGGTGGGAAAGGTGTTCTTGATTCTTCAAAAATTAAAAGGCATCTCCATACGATGTCTGGGAGGAGAGGAGGGGTGAGGGGTGAAGATGAGACAGGACAGGCCATGCATGGACCACTCGTGAAGTTGGGCAGTGAGTATAAAAGAGTTCATTATTTAATTCTACTTTCAAGTACATTAAAATTTTTCCACAGGCCGGCCCGTGGCTCACTCGGTAGAGTGCGGTGCTGATAACACCAAGGCCACAGGTTCGGATCCTATATAGGGATGGCCGGTTTGCTCGCTGGCTGAGCGTGGTGCTGACAACACCAAGCCAAGGGTTGAGATCCCCTTACCGGTCATCTTTATATAGGAAAAAAAAAATTTTTTTTCCCACAATTAAAGGTTTTAAAAAGGCATTTCTGATATGCACATTAAAGGGAAAACAAAACTGTCTTCTCCACGTTTTTACTCCAATGTGCTCACATTTAACATTGTTCAGATTTCTCTTCATCACTGGTAAAACCTGCCCACACCCGGTCTGTGGATGCTGGAATTTTTTTTTCCCACAATTAAAGGTTTTAAAAAGGCATTTCTGATATGCACATTAAAGGGAAAACAAAACTGTCTTCTCCACGTTTTTACTCCAATGTGCTCACATTTAACATTGTTCAGATTTCTCTTCATCACTGGTAAAACCTGCCCACACCCGGTCTGTGGATGCTGGAATCTCGGCACAGGCAGCAGCGCTGCTCTCCAGCAGTGCTCCAGCGCCGGCTGCAGCGCCCTCGGCCCGGCCCAGCACGCGCTCGGAGCTCCAGGTTGCCTCCGCAATACCACAGACAATGGTTCTGTCCCAAGGTGACAAACAATTCTGACGGAGAGAAACAAAAATCTGTACTTGGACTATTTCCACACTTTCTTCCCCAGAAGGGCTGATTTTCTTCATGACACTAACCTGTATGGGTGGTGGGCCCAAGGTAAAATAGAAAGGTGAACAGGTGAGAGGACTGGGTCAGGGGCGCTCAAATTTGTTAAGGAGCTCTTAATAAATACCAATGCCCAGAACCCACCCAGGACCAATTAAATCAGAACCACCGGAGCTGGCGTCTGGGGGTGTGTGTGTGGACGTGTTATGTGAGATGCATGTGTATATGTGTATGTACACGTGTGTGCACACATGTGCACGTGCATACTAATGTGTGCCTGCGTGTACTCGTGTGTGAGGTGGTGTCTGTGTACAAATGAGTGTGTGCGCACGTGTGAGGGGTATGCACATGTGCATGTATGTGAGTGTGTGTATGTGTGCGTGTTCACAGAGCTCCCTCCCACTGAGTCTAACATATGGTCAGACTTGAGAATCACTGCGTGAGGCCATGTATCTGCCTAGATGTTCTAGAACTCCCCATACACAAACCCACCTTTTCTCTCCCCAGTGGCCCTGGAAGCCTAAATAAAATTGCTGACATCTCCCCTCCAGCCCGCACAATACAAAGTTCCTTCTGCTATCATGCAAACATTGGTCCACAGGACCTTGCACCCACTAGCCCTTATTCTAATTCAAAACACATCTTGTCTCTTTCCAAATGTTTTAAGAGATGAAGTGAGCTGTGCCAAAGTCAGAGGAAAGCGTTTTACTTATTGTAAAGGTGATTTAGGAATCCCGTGTTCACTACCCGAGTCAGAGAAACTGAATACTCAAGGAAGCAAGATAACTGAGGTGAGGGACATTACAGATACAAACAGGGTCAATTTAGATACGAAAGTAGGGGGTTTCATTTACGTGTCTTTGAGAAAGTGGAGTTGATATAAATAGAGTTATTTACCCTAATAGAGAATAAAAGATCCTCATATTTACAGAGGGAATTTTCAGATACTCTTTGGGAGGTAAAAGCCACAATGCTCTGATTTAAAAGAAATAATCACCTTTTCTGGAACACATCTATGGTCTTGAACATACATAAATAAGTAATAAAAACTCCCCCTTTCACTCTCTGGCTTGATGCTTTCCCACTGGCATTTTGGTCTTCTCTTTCACTAGCCACGGTAGCAGGAGGTGGGGCCTGGTGCTACAACAGGGAGTGTGTGGGTGAGATTCCCTAAGCCCCTCCAGCCCACTCCAACCCCAGCACCCTCACAGAGTCTCACAGGTGGCAGGGCTGCGCTGGGGCCCAGGCTCTGAATTCCCTCACATCACACTGAACCACAGCTGGAGAGGACTCCAAAGTCACCCCAGGGCCCCAGAACCAGCTCCCACACAAGAGGGACAAGTCAGGCCTCTACTTTACCAGGGAAACTGAAAACCCAAATTTCAATGTGAAAGCTCCTGGTTTTTAAAAGTTGGAGACAATTTTTTTAAAAAAAATGCAAGACACGGGCCGGCCCGGTGGCGCACTGGAGAGTGTGCTGCTTGGGAGCGTGGCGGCGCTCCCGCCGAGGGTTCGGATCCCATGTGGTGACCGGTTCCCGCTCACTGGCTGAGTGTGGTGCGGGCACAACACTGAGGGTTGCGATCCCATTACCGGTCAGTAAAAAAGACAAAAAAAGGAAAAAAAAAAAAATGCAAGACACTGTGTGGGTGGAATAAAACACAACTGCAAAAGAGAGACACTTTGGCTTCAAGTCTGCAACCTCTGCCTCACACAGATAGGAGTCTGAGGGGCATCAGTGCTGCATGGCCTCTGCCAGCTTGAACTGCAAACCTGCGTTCTTCCAGAAGCATCTGCTAGGCTTAGCCAAAGTATGGCAGGTGGGAACTGACATCTGCAGTGAGAATATTCAGTTCCCGAGTCTTCTGAAATTGAGGATCAACAACAAAACAAGATCTTAGAATTCCAAAAGGATGGGAAGGAGGTCCAATTAACGATACATTTTGTGCTACTGGCTAAGAAAGAAAAAAATCAGGGGACTTTGGAAAACAACATGCCGGCATCCTGGCATTCCGAGAGGGAGGTCCTTACAGGGAGTTTACAGACATTCACAGAGAAGAAATAAAGGACCTCACTGTGAAAAACTAAATGTCAGTTTGAAAAATAACACGAATGAGTCTAAATAGAAGAACAAGAATGGGATATGGAAAGCAGCAGCTCATGAAGTGATGCAGCAGAGGAAGAACCAAAAACCTGGCTAGGGCACGAAGACAATGCGACTCTACTTGTTTTCTTTTTTTTCAATAAAATGTATACACACAAAGACTGAAGGTCTACAAGGGCACTCCAAAAGGTTCATGGAAAAACAGAATCAGAAGATAGTATGCATCTTTCTGAACTTTTTGAAGTAGCTTGTATATATCAAAACTACTAATTAACGTTAAAAATTTAACCTTAACAGGGGTTGTCTTTCAGCGATAAGATTCTCACCGCTCTTATTTTCATTTAGAGTGCCTAAAATTTCTACAATAAACACATATTATCATTTTAATAATAATAACAAAATGGGAATAAATAATAATAAAAGCTGCTCTTGCTAACTTGGCTGACCTTTCTGTGAGGACAGCTCTGGGCAGGCATGTCTAAAGGTTCGGGACACCCCTGTGGGGAGCAGCTAGGAGCTCTTCCTGAGCAGGGGAGCCTCTGATGGCGCTCTCACCTGGATCAATACCATTGATTAGCACCACTGACTATCTGTCCAACAGAAACATAAAGTGAGTCACAAATGGAGTTTTCAATTGTCTTGTACTCCCATTGAAAAAGAAAACAAACAAAAAAAACAGAGGAGAGGAGGAGAGACCTGCATGTTGCTTTGCCTCCCACGGATTTGTCACCCCTTTTCCTCTGGGTGACGGAGCCATCAAAGATTACTCAAAGCCCATCTCTTTTGAGCAGTGAGAAGCCCCAGAAAGGGGTTAATATCCTAGAACTTCCTCAAGCAGAGGCATTTCTTCCATTTGGGAAATTAACCACGAACTGGGGTTCTCTTCCTGCCTTTATTCTCCAGACCAAGAAGTTACAGTAAGAGACATAGGTGGGGTTTTGCTAAGTACAGTTTAACAAGTTTTACAATAGAAACTGGTAACATTCAGTAAAAACAAGTCAGATGACGTTCTGTTAGGCAATTAAGTGATCCACTAACAAAGGCTTGATTTAGCAAACATTCCTTTTCCCTCCAGCAGCTTTTTAGTAACTTTACATATCAATTAGTAACTTGTCTGTCTTTGAACCAGCAGCCTTGCAGTGTTATGATTCTTATCTTGCAACAGAGACTCAATAGCCTGGGGAAATTTTTCCTGTCCTTTGCAAGGTCAGTATTTGAAATTCCAAGGCTTTGGAAAACCAGGCCCTGTGAAGTACATTTACTTTATGAATCCTCGACACCTGTGGAGTGCAGAAAGGTGGAAGAAACCATGATGAGAGAAAGAAAAAAACTGCTCTAGCTGCTTCAAGCCCTGGCTGTGTCCAGGCCGTCCCATGGAAACTGTTTGGAGTGCAGGTGGTGGGGGAGACAGGCCCACCGAGGGGCACAGCATGGACAGCTGATCTGCCTCCCTGTCAGCATAGGACCACTCAGTGGAGACTGGTCAGGAATGTAGAATTGTAGGAGGTGCAGTCTGCTGAAAATAATCAGGCCTGGACCAGAGATTCTACACAACCCAGGTGTACCGGACCTCACGAGAGCCAGAAGTGCTTACATGGTCAACCATTAAAATCTGAGCTGCACAAAAAGCCTTCCCTAGGGAATTAGCACAGGACTCAAGTCCCCACAGGAAGTTCCCCCATTTTAGAAGTAAGCAAAGGACAACAAATTACTTCCAGTGCAGAATTCAAGTGGTAGGAACAGCAAATAGTCCAACACAGAACTGGAAGAAAAAGCAAAATACCCACAGACCAGAAACAAAGTTTGATATTAACTAGTAAAGCTCTCACGGGCCGGCCCGGTGGCGCACTGCTACAGTGTGCCGCTTGGGAAGCGCAGCGGCGCTCCCGCCGAGGGTTCAGATCCCACATACAGACCGGCCGCTCACTGGCTGAGCGAGGTGCGGGCGCAGCACCGAGGGTTGCGATCCCATTGCTGGTCCCGGTCCGGTACGGTCGCGACACCGAGGGTTGCGATCCGTTGCCGGACACGAAAAAAGACAAAAAGGAAAAAAAAAATTTTATGATAGTTTATCTAGGTGTGGGTGTCTTGTTAATCTTCCTACTTGTGTAATTCTTTTGCTTTAGGACTACTTTCTCTATTTTTAAAAACAATTTTCTTCTATTTTTCTTGATACCTGGGCTACTGAGCCAGGGAGGCGGTAGGGCTGGGGGCCTCAGCCATGCCCCCAGACACCCCCACCAGCCCAGGAACGACCAAGACACTGTTGGAAGCCCCCAGTCCCCCCTGCCAGAATGAGGGGGGTGCCACAGGCCTCAACCCTGCCCCTCCTCTTTCCTCCTCCTCCCACCCTATTTCCTCCCCCTTCCCCCTCCTCCTTTCCCCCAATTGCTCCGCAACATCATAGAATGTAAAAAATAATTTTAATAAATAAACATTAAAAAAAGAAAAAAACAAATAAGGGGAATCTATGTTAATATATAACCTAACCCAATACATCCAAATATTATTTTAACATGTAATCACTGTTAGAAATATTGAGATATTTCATATTCTCTTCTTGGCACTACATCATCCAAGTCAGGTGCTTATCATATACTGACTGCAAACCTCAACTGAGATGAGCTGCAGCTCAATGCTCCACAGCCACAGATGGCCGGGGCCATCCTAGGCATGCAGGCCTGGAACGCCGTGGTCCAAGAGCCACTCACATTTATGCAGAGCCCAGCACAACAGGGCCTCCCACATAAGTCTTGTTTTGTCTTGTCTGTCTGCTTTTGCTTTTTTGATTCACAAATTTTTATGTATTTAACAGGTTATTATCAGTTACAATCAGTATTCCTATATAACCTACTATTTACTACTGCCACTGAGTTTGTAAAACACCTTTAATGAAGTATTGGTGACGAAGAGTTTCTGGCTGGGGTCTGTGGGGGCTGATGAGACCATTTGCAGGAAGATTTGTGGGGGGGTTTCTTGAAAGGAAAAGTACAAAGATTAGTAGAACCATTTGTTCAATAACTACCTTTTAGTGTCTCCTTCCACATAGGATTATTTAGGTGTTTATTTCTATTTATGACATGTGAGGTAGTATATACTATGAAACTCTGATTTTCAAAAGGTCTGGACTCAAAATTATCGACCAAGACGTGTTTAGGTCTTGACTTGACCCTGGTCACATCTTCATCTACAATGGTACTAACTTTATGCCAGTCAAGTGGTTCACAGATGGTGGGGTCTCCCGGGCTCAGTACTGTAATCCCTCACTCACTGCTCCAGGCCAGAGGGAGGCAGAGCTGTGGACACTTGCTACTGATAGTCATGCTGCCCTTTAGATTTGGACTGTTTTTCATCAGCTTGACTCTGACTAGAACTGGATTAAGGGCCTGCTGTGGGTCAAATGTATCCCCCAAAAGTTCACATGTTGGAAACTTGACCCCCATTGTAATAGTGTTAAGAAGGTGGAAATCTGATTATGGTATTTGCTGTGGGTTGAATGTGTCCCCCAAAGGTTCATTCACGCATTAGAAACTTAATCCCCACTGTGACAGTGTTGAGAGGGTGGAAAATCCAATTATGGTAGTTGAAAGGTGGGGCCTTTAAGAGGTAATTGGATTATGAGGACTGTACCCTCGTGAATGGATTGATCCACTTATGGAGTAATGGGCATGGTTCTGATGGCTTTATAAGGACAGTGGGTAAGGAGGTTAGTTCTCTTGCTCAGCCCATTCACCAAGTGATATCCTGTGCTGCTGTGGAGAGTCACAACCAAGAAAAAGGCCTTCACCAGATGTGTTCCTTGGATTTTGGACTTCCCAGCTTCCAGAACTGTAAAAAATAAATTTCTTTATAATCACACATTTCAGATATTCTATTATAAGCAACAGGAACAGACTAATACAGAATTAGAAAGGGGAGCCTTTGAGAGGTGATTGGATTGTGAGGACTACACTCTCATGAATGGATTAATCTATTCATGGAATAATGGATTAATGATTTAGTGAGTTGTCACAGGAGTGGCACTTGTGACTTTAAAAGGAGAGCACATGAGAGAGCTCTTGCCATCTTCACCATGTGATACCCTGTGTCACCACAGGACCCTATAGAGAATTCCCACTATGAAGGCCCTCACCAGACACACCCCCTGGACCTTGGACGTCCCAACCTCCAAAACTTACAAAATAAATTTTACTTCTTTATAACTTACCCTGTTTCAGGTATTCATTATAAGCAACAGGGCCCCCGTCATAAGCTTTTAAAAGCACAGCTTGTTTGGGGCCTTGATTTTGACCAATGTTTTGAAAGAGACTCTTCGCTTCTCTTCCTCCCTCTCAAGAATTGGCCTGATCGTCCCTAAGCACCCATTTACTGAAAAACAAAACAAACAAAAAATTAAATGAAAGTCCCTTTCTTTCCCCACTGAATTTCTTTGGTACTCCTGTTGAAAGTCAATTGTAGTAAGTAATTCGCATACAGCATATGAGTGTGGGTCTATGTCTGCACTCTACAGTCTACTCCATTGATCTGTGTATCTATCCTTACGTCAATCCCACACTGTCTGGATAAACTGTAGCTCTAGAGCTTACTTCACTGTAGTCTAGTACGAGGTCTTGAAATCAGGTAGTTTAAGGACCCTACCTATGCTCTTTTTTAAACTGCTTCTGCTATGCTAGGTCCTTTGCAATGCCATATGAATTTAGAATTGGTCTGTCAATTTCAACTTCTTTTATAAAACGTCTGCTGGGGGGCTGGTCAGTTAGCTCAGTTAGTTAGTGTGTGGTGCTGATAACACTAAGGTCAAGGGTTTAGATCCCTATACCGGTCAGCCACCAAAAAAAAAGAAAAAAAAAAGTCTGCTGGGGTTTCATTGGGGTTATATTGGATCTACAGATAAATTTGGGAGAACTGCCATCTTAACAATTTTGAGTCTTCCAATCCATGAATATGACATATCTCTCCATTTATTTAAATCTTCTTTAGTTCATTCAGTAATGCTTTGTAGTTTTAAGTATACACATCTTGCTCATATTTTGTTAAATTTATCCCTAAGTATTTCATATTTCTGAATGCTATTGTAAATGAAATCATATTTTAAGTTTCAATTTCCAAGTGTTCAATTGCTAGTATACAGAAAAACTATGGATTTTTGCATATTGTCCTTGTGTCCTATGACTATGCTAAATTACTACAGAAAATTATCAGTCCTAATAGCTTTTTTATTTTAGAGTTTTCTATAAAAAGAATTATGTCAAATGCAAATAAAGTGTTACTTCTTTTCCAATCTGCATACTTTTATTTCTTTTTCCTCACTTTATTGTACTAGCTAGGACCTCCAAGACATCATGCCTTATCACCAGTTCTAGAGGTAAGGTATTTAGTTTTTCACCATTAAATGTTGATGTTAGCTGTGGATTTTACACAGATATCCAAGTTAAACTAATTATTTAACTAAACTTTTATTCCTACTTTGGTGAGAGTTTTGTTACAAATGGCTGTTGGGTTTTGTGAAATGCTTACTCTGCATCTATAGAGAGGATGAAATGGTTTTACTCATTTCCTTTATATCATGAATTACATTGACTTTCTTATGTCAAACCAAACTTGTATGTCTGTAACAAATCCCACTAGGTCTTGATGTATTATTTTTTTTTCTGAATGCTATTTGCTAATATTTTGGTAAGGATGTTTGTCTTTTCATTACATTTATAAAAGACACTGGGATATTCACCTATAATATTTTTCTTATAGTGTCTTCACCAAGTCTTGGTATCAGAGTTATAATAGTTTCATAAAATTAGTTGGGAACTATCCCCTCCCTCATTTCCTGAAAGAGTTTGGCTAGAATTACTATTATTTCTTCCTTAATTGTTTGATAGAATTGGTCAATGAAGCCACCTGAGCCTCTAGTTTTCTCTGTAAGAGAATTTTACTTACAAATTTTATTTCTTTAATAGATATTAGGCTATTCAGATTTTTCTATTCTTGTGTCAGTTTTGGTAGTTTTTGTCTTTCAATAAGTTTGTCTATTTCACCTAAGTATTCAAATTTATTGGATAACAAACTTTATATATTCCTTTATAATCTTTTTAATGTCTGTAGGATCTATAGTGGTGTCCCTTATGCATTTGTTTCCTAAACGATTGGCCATTTGTTTCCTGCATGTTTTTTGTTTTCTTTCTTTTCTCTCTTTCTCTGTCACCCAGTTCAGCTAAAGGCTTATCAATCTTACTGATCTTTTCAAATAATACAGCTTTTTGGCTTTACTGACTTTTTCTACTGTTTGTTTTTTCTTCTTTGTCTGTTCTCTTCATCATTTCCTTTCTTTGACTTACCCTGGGTTTAAATTTACTGATTATATTTTTCTAGCTTCCCAAGAGAGAAGCTTAGGTAATTGATTTTAGACTTTTCTTCCTTTCTAAAGTAAACACCTAAAACTATAAATTTCCTTCTATGTACTACTTTAGCAGAATCTCACAAATTTTGATATGTTGTATTTTTATTCCTACTCTGATTAAAATACTTTATTTCTTTTGTGATTTCTTCTTTGACTCATGAGTTGCTTATAAATGAGCTGTCTACTATCCAGATATTTGGGACTTTCAAAGATTTTTTTTTTTCTAATTTAACTTCATTGTGGTCAGAGAACATATTCTGTAAGATTTCTATCTCTGAAAATCTGGAATATGGAAACTTGTTTTGTATCTTAACAGATGGTCTGTCTTTGTGAACATTCTATGTATACTCGAAAATACTGTGTATTATGCAGTTGTCAGTGTGATGTTTTACACGTCAATTAAGTTAAAGTGGTTCATAATGTCATTCAAGTCTCTCGTATCTTTAGTGATATTTTTGTCTACTTGTCTGTCAACTATCGAGAGAGGTGTGTTACGATCTCCAAGTATGACTGTGTTTTTGCCTCCTTCTCCTTTAGCTCTACCTTCATGTACTTCACTTCATATAGTTTAAAGCTTTTGTTTTGGGCACACTCTCACTAATACAACTTCCTGATGTACTGACCCTTTTATTATTAAGTGACCCTCTTTGCCTTGAGTAATAATCCTCATTGTGAAGAATACTGTCTGAAAGTAATATTGCCATTGTATCTGTTTTGTTTGCATGGCATATCTTTTTCCAGCCTTTTACTTTCAGTCTATTTGTGTCTCTGTGTTTAAAATATGTCTTATATAGAGAGCCTATACTTGGACCTTGCTTTTTTATTCAGTCTGACAATCTCTGACTTTTGATTGGGGTGTTTAATCCCTTTATCATTGTAATTATTTATTTAAAATGTAATTATTTGGTCTGCCATTCCTATTTGTCTCATCAGTTTTTTTTGTACCTGTGTTCCTCCCTCCCTGCCTCCTTTTGCGTTAATCAGGGTTTTTTGGTATTCCGTTTTCATTCCTCTATTGGTTCTCTATCTCTATCTCTTTGAATCTGAGTGGGTACTCTAAAATTTGCAATATACATTTTTAACTTATCACAATCTACGTAAATGTAATTTTGAATTATGCTAGACATAATATAGGAACTTTGCAATAATATATTTCCATTTAACCTCCCATCCATAGCACTGTATATTACATCTGTATGTGTGATAAACCCATCAATAGTGTTACTTTTGCTTTAAATGTTGACATGTCTTTTAAAGAAATTAAGAGAAGAAAAGGAATAAATTAGTTTTTTATACTTGCATTAGTCTGTTTCTGCTGCTTATGACAAAATACCTGGAAATGGGTAGTTTGTAAGAAAATGAAATTTACAGTTTCAGAGGCTGGGAAGTCCAAATTTCAGGGAAAACATCTGATAAGGGCCTTGTCCTGGTGGTGACTACAGTGACTCAAGGTATCACATGTATGGCAGAAGCAGAGAGAGCTAATTTCTCACTCCTCCTCCTTTTAAAACCCTCAGAACTACTCCCATGAACACCATTAAACAATCAATGGATTAATCCATTAACGAGGGCATGGTCCTCACAATCTAATCATCTCTTCAAGGCCCCGCCTTTCAATTATTGCAGTAGGATTTGCCGCCCTCTTGACATTGTCACAGTGAGGACCAAGCCTCAGTGAGTTTGGGGGGACATCAATACTTACTGATATCTATCTTTTCTAGTGTTCTTCATTCCTTTCTGTATATCCTTTAGCATTTCCTTTAGTGCAGGTCACCTAGTGACAAATTTTCTGATTTTTTTACTCCAGAAATATCTTTACTTCACTTTCATTTCTGAAGAACAGTTTTGCTAGATAGAGAATCATTGGTAGGGTTTTTTTCTTCAGCACTTTGAATATGTCATTCCAATATACTCAGTTTTTATACTGTCTGATGAGAAGTCAGCTGTTAATCTTACATACATTCCTCTGTATGTAACACAATTTTTCTCTGAGTGCTTTCAAAATTTTGTTTTTATCTTTGGCTTTCATCAGTTCAAATATGATTATCAAGGAGTGGTTTTCTCTGTGTTCATCCTGCTTTGGGTTTATTAAGCTTCTTGAATCTTAACTCTTAAAAACAAATGTTTTTCTCCACCTTTGGGAAGTTTTCAGCCATTATTGCTTCAAATATATTATCTCCTTTCTATCTCTCTTTTCCTTCTGAGATTTCAATTTCATATATTGGCCACTTGATATTGTCACACAGGTCTCTGAGATTTTTATTTCTCTCCAGTCTTTTCTATGTTTTGTGGATTGGGTCATTTCTATTATCTATATTTAAGTTCACTGATTCTTGCTATTGCTGTACTTAGTATTTTTTTTTTGTCCTTTTTTTTGCGACCAGCCGCACCGCACTCAGCCAGTGAGCACATTGCACCAGCCATCCCTATATAGGATCCGAACCCACAGCGGGAGCGCCGCCATGCTCCCAGCGCCGCACTCTCCTGAGTGCGCCACAGGCTTGGCCCTATATTTAGTATTAATGTTGAACCCATCTAAGTCAATTTTTAATTTCACTTATTATACTTTTTAGCTTAGAATTTCTATTCTTGTAGTTTCCACTTCTCTATTAAAATTTCCTGTTTGTCTATTTGATAATAATATATTTTCTTTTAATTCTTCAGACACATTTTCCTTTCATTCTTTGAACATATTTTAATAACTTTTTTAAAAATTGTGGCTAAAAAATAACAAAATTTGCCATCTTAACCATTTTATCATAGCTTTTTTAAGTGTTTGACTGCTAAAGCCAACATCTAGTTCCACTGGAGTCAGCTCCTCCTGACTGTCTTATTTCCTGAGTAAGGGAGCCATTTTCCTATTTCTTTGCTTGTGCAGTAACGGTGAATGAAACTTGACGTAGTGGACAACTATTGCAGCAACACTGCATTCTGCTGGGCCCTGAGGTTAGCTATTTTGTTCTCATAGGCAATAACTTGACTAGATTCAAACCGCAGCACATAGAAATGGGTATCTGCTCTGTTCTTGTGACTTCCTACTTTTCTAATCTGGCACCCGAGCAGTGGCCTCCCCTGTGCCTTCGTAAATTAGTGATCAGCTGAGGATATGGCAAGAGCAGGGGCTTACCCTACAGATTTTCTTGCTTCCAGGGATCCTTCCCCACTCAGCTGCTCCATCCTCTGAAACTTCAAGCCCATAAGGGTTTGGCTTTATGCCACCAAAGATGCACATGGTGGAGAATGCACTTGGCTTAAAAAGCAGCAAACTTATAAGTCTGGCCCCAGTAAACTCTTTTTCAAGAGTATATTTCTCTTTGGTGTCTGCCTTAGAGACACATGCATAGTTTAACTCCTACCAGGGAATTGGGAGAGTTTACACTCAACAATTTGGGCTTCACTTCTTCTGCAGTTCTCTGTCTACATTTCCTTTTAAATTTCCACCTGCCTTTCTGATCCTGGCTCGGGCTTCTGGCATCTTTAGCCAGTAAGGTTAAGGTTTTTCTCTCTCCCTCATCCCATTTTCTGCAGCTATGAGATTTATTCAAGGCCTTTGGGCTAGAAAGCCACAAGCTCCCAATTTTTACACTTCCCCATTAGTTTTTGAGATTAAACCTCTCCTGTGGAATCTGTCAGCTTTTAGACACTTTCCAGTATCTTTAAATATTCTATTTTTTAAATCAGTTTTTATAATTGTTATAACATGAGGGTTCCTTAACTCCCTTAACTACACCACTTTAACCCTTCTGCCATTAGTGAAAATAATTTCCATAGAGTTAACTGGTAAATGAGAAAGAATCCAAAACCAGCCATGCACTGAGAGGAAACATATGAGATCTCAGACATCTCTGAACTCTCAGTGCTTAGCTAGTGCAAGACACCAGTAGGTGTTCAATAAACATGAACTGAAAGAATGACTGAAACAGGACGTGAAGTCTGCTTCTTGTTCTGCCAGTCATTTACTACTGTGTGATCTTTAGGCATGTTACTTAACCTCTAAGCAAAACTAACTTGCATGAGACAATTATAGAACGAAATTCCTGGAGGACTTTTTACTTAAGTAATAAAGATGTCTTCCAAAATTTATGAACAAACATGTTTACTATAACATTATTCATAACAGTATAAAACTTTAAACAGTCTCATTGTCTAAAAATAAGGAAATTGTTAAATAAATTCTGGCAGCTGATAGACTACTATGCAAAATGTTTTAGAATAATGTTTTTAATGATATAAAGAAACTCTCTGCACATAAATGTTGAGGGAAAATAATTCAGGATACAAAGTGAGAAACAGCCAAACTTAGATTTGATTCTTAGTTCTACCACTTAGTAATTACATTATTTGCCTTGTGCAAGTTAACCTGTGACCCAGTTTTTTAATCTGAGAGATACTTCCTCATAGGCTTGTTGGGAGGATTAAGTGATGTTCACTTAGTAAATGCTTAAAAATATTACTTTCACTTTTACAGTAAGTAGTCATAAAATGTTAGCCAGATAGTCATAAAAATTATATTTATTATTATATGTAATCAAAGATGTACAAGGGTACTTCAAAAAGTTTGTGGAAAAACTGAATTAATATAACACAAATCCTTCCATGAACTTTTTGAAGACCTCTCTTAACAAGTGAATGTGATATGATCTTTGACAAAGGCACCAAGCCTATTCATTGGGGTAGAGACTGCCTCTTCAGCAAATGGTGCTGGGATAACTGGATATCCATATGCAGGAGAATATTCTTATATCTGATAAAATAGACTTTAAACTAAAAACCATAAAAAGAGATAATGAGGGCCACTACATAATAATAAAAGGATTGATCCATCAA
>NW_007727059.1:429785-439891 GCF_000696425.1 Galeopterus variegatus
GAAAATGTGGTATATCTACACAACGGAATACTACTCAGCTATAAAAACGAATGAAATACTGCCATTTGCAACAACATGGATGAACCTTGAGAGAATTATATTAAGTGAAATGAGTCAGGCACAGAAAGAGAAATATCACATGTTCTCACTTATTGGTGGAAGCTAAAAATAAATAAATAAATTCATACACACACACACACACACAAAGAAAAAAAAAACGGGGGGAGGGGGAAGAAGATATAACAACTACAACTCCTTGAAGTTGATACGACAAGCAAACAGAAAGGACATTGTTGGGTGGGAGGGAGGAGAGGGAGGAGGGAGGGAGGTTTTGCTAATGGGTCACAATAATCAACCACATTGTATATCAACAAAATTTAAAAAAAAAAAAAAAAACCAACAAAAAAAGAAATCAAACCTTAGGGGCCGGCCTGTGGCTCACTCGGGAGAGTGCGGTGCTGATAACACCAAGGCCACGGGTTCGGATCCCATATAGGGATGGCCGGTTAGCTCACTGGGTGAGCGTGGTGCTGACAACACCAAGTCAAGGGTTAAGATCCCCTTACCAGTCATCTTTAAAAAAAAAAATCAAACCTTAAAAAAAAAGCAAGTGAATGTGATAACAGTATCACGATTATGTTTTTACTTTATCTTTTAGAGAAATATATTTAAGTATTTGTGAGTGATAAATGATATGATGCTTGGTATTTATTCTTTAAATATTCTAGATATTATACGTCAATTAAATGTTTATTTTAAAAAATATTCCAGAGGTAGATGAAACAAGAAAGGAAGAATACTGGTCACTGTTGAAGCTAGCTGATGGATACATAGGGTTTCAATATGCTATTGAACTTTTAAAAGTTTCCTAAAATAAAAAGTTAACCAAAACGAAAAAAGAAATATATACATAAAAAAATAACAGTGGTTATCTCTGGACAGTGGGTTGATGGGTAAATTTTACCATATACAGAAATGTCTTATTTTTATAAATGGAGAGGACAATTGTTTCTCTTTCTGTCTATCAAGACCCATGGGCAAAACTGAAAGGCTTCCAGCTGCAGCTGTGCCCCTCACCTGCTGTGTAGTCCAGAGCTGACCATGTCACCTCCCTAGATCTCAGTTAATTCAACTGTGAAAAGAGCTGGTTGGGCTAGATAATCCTGAGACCCCATGGAGATCCACCACGGTTCCCTGGATGGCACTGACAACAGAATTCAGGAAAGGGACTGCAGTGAATGGCTAGAGAAGGCCACAAGCCTGGGTCACAACAGTGGGACTTGAGTAGCTGGTGGGGGTGGGGGTGTTCCAGGTGGGCGGCAGCATGAATGAAGCCAGCATGAGAGAAAGCACACGGCTTGGTGGTGAGTGACGTGTAACAGCAGACCCAGCCGGAGCAGGAGGGCTGGACTGCCAATGAGAGAAGGAACGAACCCTGATGCCTGAGTAGAGATCAGACAGGGCAAGGGCAGTGGCCACCGAGGGACCAGCTGATTGTCACACTTTAGGAAAAGTTCACTACAAGATTTACTGGGTCAGGGAGACTTAGAAGCTTCCAAGTGTACCAGCAGGGTGTTAGCAAGGAAAAGACATAGATTTGAAAGCCACTTGAGAGAAAAAAATTGTAGACACTGGAGAAAGGACTCATTAACATAATTACTGAAGTAAAAGACTAGGGACAAAAGCCTAAGTTAGAGGCCTCACCTTTCTGTTAGGAACTACTCCCAGACTCTCTTGAGAGAGGGGGTGGGGGGCAGAATGAGAGAGAGAGAGGGAGGAAGAGACAGTACACATACCCTCCCCGCTTTAGGGGAAAGAATTCTGAAACTATCAATGAAATCCTAAAAGGAGAAGGTTGGCTGAGTCTGCTGACTTGATCCCTCTTTCTACTTGGGATCTCAGAAACCTTTGCCCAAAAGGTAGACGCAAATACAGCAGACTGGAAAGAAACACGCCAAGGTTTGCTAGGAGATTCCCAGCTACAGGTCGGGGCCTCTTGCTCTAACCTTCCAGCCTAAAACACCAGAAAGATAGTGGAAACACCAAAAGAACAGAGTGACTGAAGCCATTTGTCAGGGAGACAGAAAGGGAAGGTGACAGAGACCCACAGGGCACCCCTGGAGCCCCCTCTCCGCCCCTCAAGGCTGGCAGCTGTGCAGAGCCCATTTGTCCACTGTGCTCGGCCACATTCTCAGGCCTCCTAGGTGCCAAATGCCACCAGCTGTACAATAGCTCTCTGGGGATAAAAGCTGTTATAAGCCAAATGAGGTCGCTTCAAAGTTTACATTGAATGTTTATTATTTGTTGGCTGGGGAAATTTGTCACTGTAAATCATTTACTTTTGTACAAAACAGCCTTTATTTCTATCACATGATGAATAATACTTCTAATGTCATAAGCAGCCAAATTACATATCAAAACCACAGAGCACACATATTCCACAAGCTGGAGCAAATCTCCACGTAATTTCTGTGGGAGGGGACCAGTAGCCTCAAGGCTAGTAAATACAGCTCTCCAGCACTGATGGCCATGCCACTGGGGCTCGGTCGCCACCTCTGTGTGCCAACCACGTGCGGGTCACTTCCAGACATTCTTTCTGATCTGCAGGACATCTCAGGTGGTGGGAGTAATTATCACCCCAAGTGTACAGATGAGGAATCATGGGCCTCAGAAAGTAAGTCTTTTGTTCGTGGTGACACAGCCAGGGTGACACATGGTTATGCTATGGTTTCCTAACCAAGATCCATCTTCCATTTCCTTCTTACTAACAGAGCCCGATTTTGTTAGGGGTGGTCATGCGCCCAGCTCAAGTACACTTTTCCAAGGCTGTGACAAAGTGGCCAGGTCCTGGCCAGTGAGGTGTGACAGAGCCAGAGTGCCCACTGTTGTGCCCTTCCTGATTCCTGCCCGAATGCTGACTACAGAGGTGGCATCTGGTGCACATGGGGATGGAAGCCACTTGCTGAGGATGGCAGAGCAGAAAGAGAGAAGGTGCTTGGGTCCTTGGTGACACTGGAGAATTACCATGCTGGCCACATTCTGCCAACCTCTGGCGGTCCTTATTCCACCTACTTACGGGTATTAAGCTTCTGGAGCTGGGATCTGCCACCAGCAGCTTAATTCAATTCTCAAACATCATGGCGAGCAAGCTCAGTCAGGCCTCCCCCCAACACCAGGACCACCCGCTGGGCACTTCATACAGCACCAGGCCAGATGCTGGGGGCACCATTGAGGGTGTGAGAACAGCAGAAAGGAAAGGGAAATTTCCTACCGTTTCCCACGCTACAGGAAAGAATCAAGAACATATAAAAATTCAAACTGTTCCACCAACAAACAAGTCAATTATAGAAAACAAGCAATAGGAAAAACATAATTATAAGAGACTCTCCCTTCCAAATACAATACTAATAAAATCAAGAAACCTAAGATATAAACCTAATATATAAAAATCACATGGTCAATGCACTTTGCTTTAAATTTGAGAACTATAAACTTCTGGTAACTCAATTTAATACCAAAATAAAAAGAAGCTGGGTAGTGACTATGATAATGAATGTGGCCTTTTTCCCCCCATAAGCTGAAATTCATAATAACCCTATTAAAATTAGTTCTAAAAGATTATTGTTGCCCTCCCCCCCCAAAAATAATTCAATTTCCTTGTTGGTTTCTTTCCCTTCTCTTTCCATCCACAAACAGTTTGGCAATGACAGAAACAGTTTAAAAAGAAGCCCCCAAACAGACTCTGCATGCAAACCCAGGACTCAGACTCTGGGCGCCCGCCCTGCCTGCCTCTGCCCGAGCCAGCGGTTCTCCCCGCACCCAGCATCGGAGGTGCGCAGAGCAGGGATGTGGGCAGGGACGTGGGCTGGGCTGCTGCTTCCGGCACTGCTCCTAGCCACGCAACACTTTCAAGTAACTCCTCCCAGAGTACCTCGGCTGCCCCAAGTCCAGCTAATGCCACCACCGAGGTGGCCGGCGGTGCCCTGCGGTCCATGGCCAGGCTCCTTGTCTTCTCGCTCGCTCTCCTCCATCTCAGGCCGAGCAACGTCCACACTTTCCCGTCTTCTACATCCAATATAAACAGCATCTGGAGGTCCAGTGTGGCAAGCTAAAAGCATGTCTTCATCAAATCTAGTAATTCCACACCTTATTTTACAGAAAATGTTGAGAATCCCAAATTTGATTGGCATGAAGAAGTGAAGGGTTTGACTAGGCGGCGAACACCAATCTTGAACCTACTGGAGTTTCAGGTGCAAGAGGGAGAGAGGAAACATCCAAAATCAGTCAAGACATGACTTCCTCGAATGTGGCTTAAGAAATATGGACAACTAAAACTGCCCTGAAGACAAGACTAGATTTTATCTGGAGATAAAGGATGGGGTGTGGAATGGAGATTGAGTTTTTATTTGGTTCACTGAATCTATAAGGCCATGAGTCAGTCAGGTAATAGGAAAAGCTTCCATGGTTCTATTTATACGTACATTCGAAGGAACTTCAGCTGTTACTGTAAGTCCTCAGAGTGCTGTTTCAGCAGAACTAATTTAACGCCATATCCTCTAGATACAGTTTCGTGCTGTTGAGCTATCGTCGTCGTCTTGGGAACTGAACTCTTTTTCCTCTGCGGTTTTGGCTTTGTTGTTGCATTTGACCTTTTATGTAGTAACTGACATGTGCCAGGGCAAGTGCGGATGGAACCTGCCTACCCCCAAGTTTGACACCATGAGTGACTCTTGCTTACTGGGCAGGCATGTCCTATCACCTGTTTCCATTCCAGCTGTTTCCCAAAAGTAGAAATGCACTGACCTCCGCTATTTCAAAATGCTTTTCATTTCTGCATATGGTGCATACTTTTACAATTTAAAAAATGATCTGCTTTGAAGCTAAAATTATAAATCTTAAAATTAAAAAGGCAAAAATGTGAAGGAGCCCAAACTGTAAATTAATAATTTGAGAAATAAAAGCTGGAAGCTAACTTTCATTAGATTCACAAAAGCTTTTATACTTTTTCTGTAAATACATAAACAAACAAACTATAGATCAGAATAACCACATTTGGAACACTTTTTGTGATCAGTCAATATTTTTAGATAGTTAGAATCTGGTCCTATGCCTAAAAGTGGGCTTGATTCTGCAATAAATCTTTCACAACTGCCTCGACACACAGAAGCCTAAGAATCCTTTTGTTCACATGGTCACACACTGATGCTTAGATGTTCCAGTATGGCCAAATTCGTCTTCATAACCAAAGTCATTTTCCCCCCAACCTTAGAAGTCTAAACAGGAACAGCCAGGTGGAACACACTGGAAGCTACTGTGTGTGTGAATGAACAGGCATTTGCTTCAGACCTTAATGCTGTACACATCAATTTTGAACTGTATATTGCGCTTGTGCATTTATGCATTGACTCATAGTAACCTCTCCTATTATGGAATTGATTTGCATTAAACACAAACTGTAAATAAAAAATTTAAAAAAAGAACTCAGAGCCTCTCTCCTAGGACCCCATCCATCAAGTCAGGCAGAGCTGAGGCTCCAGGCAGCAATGATTCTCCACCATGGCTATATGACAGCTACAACCCGGGACCCTACAACCACTTGACAGGACTGTCAACAATCTTCTTGACAGGAAAACTGCTCAGTGTGACATAACAGGAGTTGAGGAAATGGTATTTGTGATGCCCAACATTTTTCACATGATGACACACATGGAAAACACTAATATCTGTACTGCACATGGGGATAAAGGCAGAAGATTGCTCATAGTGGAGGCGGGGGACCCAGCTCCCCAGGGCTGCAGGGAGCAACACCTCAGCACAGCAGCCACCAGTCGGAGCTGCCGCACACCAAGCCAGGTGCCAGGTGGCACCGCTCCCATCCTCAGGCCGCATCCTGCTACCTGGAGAGCAGGACTGGCCTACTTGTCTGCCTGCTGCCAGCTCTCTCTAGAAATCCACCAGGACGGCAGAGGAAAGTCACTCGGGGAAGGGAGAAAAGACGTATTCCTCAAAAGCCCATTTCAACAGGAAAATGGATCCAGTCTCAATCACCTAGTAAGAGCATTCCTCACAAGTGCAGTTCTCTGCCACTTAAAACTGCAGACTCATTACCACTTTGTTTTTTTTATCACACACATCCATGACCATAATTAAGAATGCAGAACAAACTATTAAATTGACAAACAACTGTTTGTTTTTGTTTTTAGTAGGAATAGTGATAATATTCATTGTTGGCAGGGCTGGAAGTATAAACACAATATACATACATATATACATATATATATATATATATATTTTTTTTTTGCGGCGGACCAGAACGTGCATCTAAACCCTTGACCTTGTTATAACACCATGCTCTAACCAACTGAGCTAACTGACCAGCTACAATTTAATAATTTTTAAAATGTAACTTGGCAATACAAATAAAAACTGTAAAAATGTTCTTATTTATCCCAGTAATTCCATTTCTAAAATGTATTCTAAGGAAATCATATATGGATGTTCACTACCAGCTCTTTACAGTAAATTATGGAACATGTGTTTGAACAACAGAATACAATGCAGATTGTTAAAAATCATGTTTTAAAAGACTTTAACGGAATGAAAATGTTTATGATTAAACGTTTGTCCCTTCGCTTGTCTGTCAGATGTTTTTGAGCACCTGCACAGTTCTGCGTCCTAGAGAGTGGTGACCAGAACAAAGCCACTGCTTCCTGGGGCTTAAAATGTACAGGGGGAGACACACAACTAGATACTTAGCAACTAGTTCTGATAAACACTGTGAGGGGGTTATGGTGTCATGGGAGAGAACGGGGGAATCTAACCAAATCACCGACATGAAGACAAGCCTTCGAGGAGGAGCGGGCATTTATGCAGTAAGGAGGGGCCAGTGCTGAGAAGTGTGAGAAACAGAGCAGGGAACAGGTGTGGCCTGAGGCCCACCCGCTCCAAAGTGCCACGTCCTCCCGAGGGCGGCAGGAAAGGTCTCGAGAAGGGAAATGACAGGCTCTTCACTGGTCAGAGTGAGCGCAGAGGAGGGTACTGTGTCGTGAAGGCAGGAGAGCGAAGCAGGAGAGGGGCAGGAGGGGGACCAGGAGACACTAGCATCCCGGGAGCGGGAGCCAGGCCTGGAGGAGGAGGGACAGCTGCACTGACTGGCTGGAGGGTCGGGCCAGCGTGAGCCATGTGATGGGGATGCTGGTCACAGAGCAGTGTGCCTCACAGGGCCCCAGTGCTGCTACAAAAGTGAGTGTGTGTGAGAGTGTGTGTGTGTGTGTGTGTGCGTGCGCGTGTGTACTACACATCTTGTTTAACATATAATTGTAGTATATACAACATATATCATGTATAATTTTTTTATTTAGAAAAAAGTTGACTAATTTTACACCAAACTGTTAAAAGTGGTCACAATTAGGCTGATAGAATTATGTGTGATCTTTATTTTCTTTTTATATTTTTCTATATTTTCCAAACTTGGGCAATAAACACACATTAATAACTAGGAGGAAGACTAGGGGCGTATGACTCAGAAAGGAATGATTTGCTTGTGTCATGTCAAAGTAATTTTTATTTATTTTTTTTTAATAAATCAAAACATAATTGATTGTACATATCTGCAGGGTACAATATCAATATCTGTGTGCGACATGTGATGCTCAAGTCAGGATAATTAGTACATTCAACATTATATAATGTAATCATTTTTTGTGGCTCTTTACCAATTTCTCGCTAAGCCCCCTTCCCATCTCTGGTAACCTCAGTTCTGTTCTTCTCCTTGTCAAAGCAATTTTAAATTCTACTTTTAAAAGGTTGTAGTTGTCCTTTTGGCAGGGCCAATTTAATTTGAAAGCCATTAAAAGGGGAGGAGGAGGCAAGGAACTGCTACACCCAAGGCCATTGTGACACGATTTCCTGTCACATTACTGACATTCCTAAACTTAAGTGTTTCTTTCTTCCTTCTCCTCTTACTAATATTTCAGGGCAGCCTGAGTGTCCAGTAACACTGAAAGTGGTTCCTTCTCAAGAGGAAGGGAGAAATAGGAAGTGTATGTGTTATCCAAATTCCTTTAACCTTTTTCATTAGCAAAATACCTTTGTTACAGTGAAGCAATCCTGAGGCAGGATCTTGTCCCAAGACAAAGGACTGGCAGTGCAGTGTTAATGCTTCTCTAGATCTTTCTCTACAGCTTTCTTGTGATGCATATGGTAGCAAACAAAGTAGATCTCCAGCGGAAGAGGTGCCTTTCTGTTTGGCATCTATTCCAATGTCTGACAGTTGAGGGGAGGGCGTTTGCCTGGACCAGTACCTAGAATCATCTCCACTTCAGCAAACATTAATTGAGCACATACCCTGCATAAGCAGCACAGGAACCCTCCTGGGCACATACAGATAAACCCCAGGGAAAGTAGGACAAGAGTACCACACTCCACCAACACAAGGCCTACTGCGTCCAGCACCCTAGAGTTACGAATAAATTGCTATGAAAGCCTGAACAGAACAGGTCATATCCAGGTGGAAGAACCAGGATGATCCTGCAGTGAAAAAAAAATTTGAGCTGAACCATAACAGATACTAGAATCCAGATGGGGAGATGGGAGGTGATATTAACAGCCAACAAAATGATATGAAGAAACAGCCCCAAAATGAGCAAGCAGGAGGGATGTCTGGGAGCAGGTGAGGTGCAGGGAAAGCAGAGGAGGGCTAGACAGGTGCTGCCAGGGCCCAAGGCCGAAGCAGGAGAAGCCTGGAGTGGGAGCTGGGAGGGGCTGAACACTGGGCCCAGGGAACTGTGGAGAGGGAGGGGTGACAAACCCTTTGTCCTGATAGGCATGAGGGAAAGAAAGGAATAAGACACAGAGAAGAAACCCCATGAGGATGGAAACATGGAATTTAACAAGGCAGCAACCAACCCGCAATGAGGCTAGCAACAAACACACTGAAATCGGACACAGAACTCTGAATGCCCGCCCTAGGCAGCACTGCACTGCCTCCTCTCAGACCCGTCCCTGGTTCCACATGTGTAACAGGAGTGTCTAATAAGCACTCTGCATGCAGGTCAGCAGGAGCTGGGGGCCGGGGGGGAAACGGAGAGCTTAGTCTCCTGCTTGACATCCCCTTACCCCCAAACCATAGTTTCCTCTAAAACATGGGGACACCAACTAGAACCCATCTCAAATGACTGCTGATAGTTTCAACGAGACTACACATGCTTAGGATGGCGCTTGGCACCCAGGGCTACTGTCAACATCAGTCTTCATTCCTGCGTGAGAGCCACAGGCTCCAGGAAGCCTGGCCCCCTCTGCAGTGCTGTATCTGCTACAGGCAAAGGGCCTAGGTCTGCAAATAACTTACACGATGGGTGGATTTTTCTGCACTTTTTGGCTTGAGAATGCAAGGAATTCACTCCCTTTTCTCATGAACCAGATGCCCCGACTCACTTGGCACTGCAGCCACTGTCCTCAGGAAGCCTGGAGGATGCACACCCTGACCACAGACTGCTCTCCTCCTGCCCCATCTGCTGTCATAAAATCAGCTTGTTTGCTTTTCTCCTGACCCTCACTCCATTAAAGATTTAAATCACTTAAACACATATAATGAAGTGGGGAAGAACTGGATTTAATTAGGATTAGGAAAATTGCAGCTGACACAGAAATTCAGGAGCAGGGAAATGTATCTGAGCCAGACTGGGCACCCTCAGCAGGTCAGAGGGAGGCTTGCCCACAGTCAGGATACAGCTTATCCACGGAGAAAAAGCATTTGCCAATTTCTCGAGGGAAGCAGAAACGCTTCCTAGTATTCACATCTGAAAGATATTTCTCACTCAAGTCTTCCTCTAGGTGACTTCAACGATAAAGTGCTTTGCTACTCTAAGGGGCTCGGGGAGCCAGAGCCTCCCCAGGCCCTGTTATATTGGACAACACCCCTACCCCCACCGTTCACCCACTGCCACTCAGTGAGAGAACACGAGTCACCTGTTTCTGTGGAACAGAGAAATGGGATGCACATTAACATCACTGCAAAATCAAACTAGTGGTTTTTAAAACTTTCCTGGGGGGGGGGGGAAATTTTTGGGCATTTTAAAATAGGAAAATTAAAAAAAAAAAAAAAA
>NW_007727059.1:440069-455833 GCF_000696425.1 Galeopterus variegatus
GGGGGGGGGGGGGGGGAACTATATGGTCATTTGAAACTAGGAAGATTAAAAGAAAAAGCAGAAGTAATTTTATAAGGGAGATCAAGCAAAAGCTAAATTTAAGTGATTACTTATGCCAATAACAAGTATCCAGTGTTACAAAGTACAACAGTTATAACCAAAAGACTTATCTTTCCAATTCCTTAAATTTATATTTAAAGAACAGCTTCTTCCTTAAGAAATAAGGCCTAGTTTTTTTCCCAAAGAAATTTTCATAAGTCTTCAGTAATTTATATGCAAAAGATTTATGAACATTATATCATTTGAGATATATATCTTTACACAGAAAATACTTATCCTAAAGTCTTACTCTTTCCAGAAATTTCCATTTCAAAATATTTTTATTAAAAATATACCCATGCATACTAGTTACATGGGTGTGCTTAATATGTGAAAATTCACTGAGCTGTACACTTAGAAATCATGCACTTTTAAAACGTAAGTTTTACTTTAATAAAAAGTTTAAAGAAAACACCCATTTACAGATGCTCAAGTAAATATTTTCAGCAAGTTTTAGTCCAAATAAAATGGAAAAATTAATGTGTGTGCATGTGCAGTAAATAAAACACTGCACGTGAAAGCATATATCACCACTAGGTACATACAAAACCGGGGAAAGCAACTCATTTATTGCCATTCTGATGAATACAGGGGTTAAAGGTAGCACTTAAATTCAAAATACAGGAGAACAAAACTACACCTAAATTAAAAGGCAATACAACAGGAGACAAAGGGGAAAGAACTAAAACAATGGGAATTCTCTTTACCTATTATACTGGAATTCTAATAATCTGCTTTATCCAACGGACACACACACCTTTGATCTTTTTCTCTCATATTGTTTGGGTTCACACAATGACTTTCCTACCAGAATTTTCTGAAAGCAAATGCACTCTTTATCCAGAACAGGAGAAGTCTGAGTTGGAGGGTAAGGGTAGAGGCACAGCTGTTTTAAGTTATAAAGTAACGCTATACACCAAACTCACTGAATTATTTCAGGAGCATTAAATACGGTAAATGGAGTCCTTTCTGCTAGCAATTAACATAAATTAAATGTTGATGGGAACTTCATTGGTGTCATGATCCTTAATTTTACTGTATTTGTATTTTACTGTATTAGAAACAGCACTAGCTTCGTTATTCCTTGAACTGTAATTATCACTAATGGATTTTACCCTAATTAAGATCCCACCTGTATCTGGATTACGTGCTTGACTTGTTTCTTTTTCTCACAGCAAAAACACAACTGCAAAGAACACTGGGCTCTGACTGCCTCTTTTGTTCCTAAGTGACTTACATGAGGTTATAAGCTTTGCTGTTGGCCTGAAACTCTCCCTGCAATCTTTACTCCGATATTTCCCCAGGACTGCTGCTTCCCTACTTTCAAAACCATGGAGTTGTCTGTCAGGGGATAGCACCTGGCAGCACAGTTGACCTCATACTTTCACAACAAGAAAGGCCGTGCCTTTGCTGTCGGCTTCCACTGCTAAAACACTCTGCACCCCATTACTCATGATCCTGTGCTTTATAAAACAACTGGACATAACAATGCTTGCTAAATGCAAATTAATCCCAGTGTATCCCAAAATGTCAAGGAAACCTCCTACAAATTAGCAGAATTCGTCTCACAAACACATCATCTGAGAAAAGTAAATTCTCGAGTTAAGTTCTATGGTAATAAACTATAAAAAGAGGATTGAGATTGCTTTTGGAAATAAAAGATGACACTGTTAGATTTTTCCTGTCTGTGCTGCCAGGAGTAAGTAATTAGGTTATTTCTAAGTAACTACACGTGCTCAAGCCATCCTAATGGGCTTCGAGCATGGAAGGTTACTAATTTTCCAAGGTAGCAAAAATACTTAGCTTATTTATTATTTCCATTTCATGCAATTGTGATTTTTCTTTCCCCTAGCAGCTGGCCGCCAAAGGGATCGATTGAACCCTAGACCTTGGTGTTATCAGCACCACTCTCTAACCAACCGAGCTAACCGGCCAGCCCCAATTGTGATTTTAAAGATGACAGATGGTAATAAACCATTTTGGCTTTCATAAGTCATTTCATCATGCAATTATATTTTTACTAGTTGCATTTTACTAATTGCATTTTTACCTGGATGGACACTAGTTCCACTTTATATGGTCCTGTCTCTCAACTTGGATTCTATTCAGGTATGAAATTTGCTAAAGGATCATAAATGCCATAAGTTGTGTATTTATGTATAATTGGTGCCACCTCTATTATTGTACCCTGTATTACCAAGCAACTGAGAAGTCAGACTGTGCTGACACCATTTTGATGATTTCTCAAGCTTTTTTTCTAGTCTTTCTCATTTCCTGAATATAGTTACAGCTCCTATAATAGCATATACACTACCTTTTAAAATAGGAGAAAACAGAGAATCCTCAATGCATATTAATCAACTCTCCCCTTACCAAAATAAAGAAATACACGAACTAAAAAAAAGATAAAAAGGAAGCCAGTCTCTTCCCCATGATAGTTCAGAATAACCTCAAATAAACCCCAAAGGAAGGTCTAAGTGTGAAAGCCCTTCTCATCGTCACAAGAACAGAACATACAATACACATGGTACAATTTCAGGAGAGTTCAGAACTTCTGGATCTTGCCTGAAAGGAAAAGCAGCTAAAAAGGCCTTTTCAGACAGAAGGTAAGAACAGTTCAATGATACATTAAAAGGGCCTTGTGTTTTTAACCTAGAAACACTTGAGTAGTAACCAATTCAAAGCCTTCAAGTAGCCGCCAGAGGATTCTGGTGGCCCCAACCATCCTCCAAATGGGCTACTCACTGCCACCGCCCCGCAGAAAGCTTCGGGGAGGTCTGTACCCACCTGGTCACATCCTGCATTCACCAGCTCCTGCAGCATTTGCCGGTTTACTTCTGCGGCTGCGGAAGTGCCTGATTCATTAGCAAAAGGCAACAAGGAATATCTGATTTCCCTCAATGCTTTCTGGTAAGGACCGAACTTCGGGGTGGCTCTCTGCTGCTGCTGCTGCTGCCTGGCGGCATCCTTGCTCCCCAGGACTTTGGCATCCAGGGAAGTGTCACTGTTTGGTCCCACGGGTAACCCCTGAGCCGAAGACTTGGATGGCTGCTTTAACCCCTCGCGAATCTCTTGCAATCGCTGCCGGCTATTTCCAGAATAAGTTGTGGCAGGAAAAGTCTTTGGCCTCATTGTTAGTCCAGTTTCCTTTTACCATAAATACAATCTTCTTAAAGTGTTTGATTATGTTTTTAAAAAACCTGTCAACAATATCAGTTAGTTGTAAACATACTTTCAAAACAATTTCCGTTTGAAAATGTTCTTTCCTTCAGTTTTTGTAGTTCCTATAGAGAACGTAAAATCGTCCAGGGTCTTCATTTTGAAGATCATTGCTCCCTGAAAAAGAAAGTAAATGGGTGAAAAATGCTCATTTGTGGTTTTCACATAATGTTAACACCACTTTTCAGAAATGGACAGTGGTCTTGGAAATATTCTACTTGGAAAGAGGAAAGAACACATCACCTCTTGGAAATAACAAAAATACTGTTCTACTCTGATTAGAGCACATGACATCTAGGGCTGTCCCAAAATGTTTTCTACAACATGTCATGTGCAACGAAGTAAATCTCTATAAATATTCAACTCAAGGCAAGAACAACAGTATTAACAATTGATAGCTCATTTAAAATACTTCATGATATTTTCATTTTGAAAGCCACATCTTGAGTTTTAAGGGTTAAATTTTCTACATGGTTCTTGAATTTCTGACTTGTTCCTAATAACCAACCAACTCCTGGCCCATCCCAGTCCTTTGTCCTTCATCCCTTCAGTTTTACCAACCTCGCCACCACCTGAGGCTGTGGTCCTTCCACATCCCTGGAAATTTTCCCTTATAAACCCTCTCAATTTTCCTGAAAGGCACCACAGAACTTGTCACATGTGTCTTTTATTGCAATTGAAATCAGTTTCCGCACAATACATTAATGCTTGAGACTGCTTCCTTGATTTTTCACAAGGTGGCCCCTTACCAGCATTTTGACCTAAATAGCCAAAGAAAAATAACTTTCTTGTAGAAATTGATATTTATATGGAATGGGACTGGTAACAGCATGTGGGCGACTTCTTTCTCAGAGTCCATTATGACCACATTAACAGCAAATGGGTGTTATCAATAAAAGTTACTAGTATAGACTACCTATGACTTCAGCATGGAAATAGCCTCATTACATAGAAATAGACATCACAAAGGCAACCCCTGACAACTGTCGCAAGGCTGGGTGACCTTGGACAGGTCGGCTGCCCACCCTCATCCCAGCACGTGGTCTGTGCAATAGTGATGACACCTGGAATGTGGGTGGTGTGTACTGGGTGAGGTGATGCATGTGACCGGCTCAAAGCAGCCAGGACATAGGACATCCTCAGTGCTCACATATTCACATAGCCGGCTCTCCTAACCCTGGCACAGATGCTCACTGGTGGCAAAGGCAGAGGGACCAGTGCCCTGGTGGCCCCATCTTTTGCCCTCGCCCCACTCATTCCTCTTATTCCACAAACTCAATGAGCAGACTTTGAAGGACAATCACGTTGAGTTTTAATGAACAAAGAAAAACTGATCCAAAAAGAGCATCCTTTACAAGGGGAGGGGCAGGGGGATCTAGACTTTGTAAGTGTAAAATGGGACCCCGCTTCACAGACGTTTTCATGTGGCAAAAAAAAAAAAAAAGAATAGCTAATATTTATCCAGCACTTTCAATGTGCCAGGCACTGTTGAAAGAATTTTATATGCATTCACTTATATAGATCTGATATATAACCACATACAACCAAACGTAACCAAAAACTATAAAACGTGTTTCTTTCTTAGATGGGGATGGGGGGGGGGTCTTAAGTGTTTTAACTATTCCCTTTCTCAATGTAACTGAGAGAAGATTCCATTTAGAAAGTAAGAGCCAGACTAAATAAATGTTTCAACATGAAATCCCTATTTTAATACACTGTATCTGATATATGAAAGTCACTGACATGACTGAGTTAAGAATGTGCAGATAGTGAGCTACTAGATCCAAGCACAGCTGAGATTCCCCGGGGGCCTGCGCTGGCCACGGACCAGAAGCCTGGGGCGCTGCCTAATTGGTGTAAAATGGGGCATATTGCAACCACACTCACTTTCAGTGACTTAGCGGTCTAAGCATCTGTTTTGAAATACCTAAATTTCTAAAACCATAAGTTCACATTCCAACAAAAATGGAGAGATCCTCAAGCTGCCAAGCACATAGGGACGATCCTCAGAGTGACTCGGGACGTATGGGAATAGGCAGAAGAGTTCTTTTTCTACAGGAATTCACACAAACCACTTTAGTTTTCTTCCCTTTCTCTGAAAACTAAAATAGAGAGGACATAAGCCAAACCACCTTCTCGCCAAACATCAGTGCAAGGAGGGGGCCTGATGACACGCAGGGAGGGTTTCTTCATGGCCAAAATGTGCTCACCACCCATCCCCTCACCTACCCCCCAGCCACCCCTCCATCTACCTTGCAAACATCTGTCAAATGCCCACTGGTCTCAGGTCCTGGCAGACAGATGAACAAGAACAAAATCCTGCCTTCAGCAAGTTTATAGTCAAGTGAAAGGTGAGGGTGAGCAGGCAAATATAAACAGCTTCAAGCAAAAAGAGATGTCCAAAAGGAGAGAAAAAAATCATCTGAAGCGTAGGAGGATGAAGGAGAAAGTCAGGAAAGTTTTGAAGCAGAGATCGCTAAATCTGAGTGTTGAGAAGCATGGAATTCCAGCCAGAGGGTCAGGCACCGAGGACTGCGAAAACTGCAGGCTCCACCCTGGTGCATGGTGGAGGCTCTCCCTGGGGAGACAGGAGGGATGAGCCCATGGAGGGCTAAAGGGGCTCAATCCAGAAGGACCTCCAAGGCCATGTTAAGAGTCTGGACTCAATGCAGAAGAGGGGAGCCACCATCTGTGGCTGAGCTAAGGAGTGACATGGCCAGAACTGCACCTGAGAGACTTGAGTCTGGAAGCCAACCAGAAGGTGGACTGGAAGGGACAGGGCAATGCCCCAGGCAGGTGACCGATGCTGGGTGAGGAGCAGCAGCTCCAGGAAGGGACACGGGCAGGGGTTTCAGGTGCTGGTCACACCTTGGCCAGAGGTGTGGGTTGAAAGACACAGATGGGAGGGCCATCAGCATACAGTACACTGACCCCTCCAGTGGCCTGTCTGCTCAACGACGAAACAGAGCCATTTAGGTGAGTAAATGACTGCAGTCTTCCGGCTGGCATTCCTAGAAGTATAGCAGTCTATAATAGGTCTCGTCTACCACCAGTGACATTAGCGGACTACAGAGAAGGGGCAAGCTGCTTTCCACTCAATGACAAAAGGGCAAGGGCCACAAGAGATGGTCCAGGTTGCAGAAAAAGAGCTTTGAGAAAGTTCCGTGGTAAAGCCAGGACATGGGGACATCCTCTCTGCCTTGTCACATGAGCAGAGAGAAGGGGAATCAGGGGTAGCTGAAGGAGGCCCTGGTTGATCCTGAAGCTTGAAAGCTCTCCCTGGAATTTGCTCTAAGGAAAGCTGCTGGAAGCTGGGAGCAGCAGCTATAAAGCTTTTTGCAGGGGGTGGAGGAAATCTTTTTACTTCAGTTTAACATATATTTTCTAAAGTGCACAAATTGTAAGGCTGACAAATGTTCACAAAGAGAACACACTCTTGTAAACAATATCCAGATCAAGAAGTATATCACCATGACCCCAGAAGCCCTCAGTCACCTCAAGGGACACCACCTTCAAGACTTCTAACAACAAGAATTAGTTTGATGAATCTTTCAAGTTTATATCCAGGAGTTACAGTCTGCACTTTTTATGTTTACTAATTTTGTTCGACATTGTCTGCTTTTTCACATGTGGGGTAAAGCAATAACTTGTCATTCTTTGTGGCTAAATAATATTCCATTGTGTGAATACACCATGACTTATTCATCCATTCTACCACTGCTGGGCATGCAGGTTGCTCCCAGGCCCACAGCTGTGAGGAGTTGGGGACTGAGTGGTCTGCTCCACAAGTGTGCTCCTACCACCATGCCAAGTACTTTCTGTACAGTTACTGGCAAAGCCCCCGGTGGCTCATATGGTGCCTTTGTGAGATTATAAAAAGGAACCTTTTCCTCAAGTAAAATTTTCTGTTACTACATTATTGTACAACATGAAAAACTCTTGCCCTGGGGAGCTTCCCAGAGCCCTACACGTGGCCCACTCATAGAAATACCCTGATGCCACATGTCATACCAAGGTGAGGGGCCTGGAGAAAGTCTGAATCAAAGAAGGGTGGGAACTGGACCTCTGAGGCACAGGAGAGAAAGGAATGGTCTTGGTGCAGGTCACAGAGAAGGGAAGTGATCATGTGTGCCCTCCAGAATATGTGCATGACCTGCATGCTATGTGGCTTTATCAGGGGAGGTGACTCCACTGTTACCCAGGTCTTCTGTGAGCGGCTCAGAGTGTCCAAGTAGTCTGAACATGCCCTGGTGTGAATGAGTATATGTATGATGTGAGGTGTGCCCTCTCACATGCAGAGCCCTTGAGCAGTGCAAAACCTGAACACCCACACAAGGTGGCCCTGTTACTAGGACTTGGGGATGCAGAAGAGAATGACCATCCTCTGACTTTAAGAGGCTCATAGATCAAGATAGGGAGACAGATAAGAAAATCAATTACTTAAATACAGTATAGTATGTGTGACAATGAAAGTCTGCCTGAAGAATTATGGAGATCTGAAACAGACTAGAGCTGCAGGATGGAGAGAAGTGGGTGGATATTCAATAGTACTAAGAGGCAGAACCACAGGAGTTGGTCGTGTTCACTGGAGGGGACTGGTTTGAAAGACAGAGCCCAAGTTTCTGGTTTTGAAAATGGAGTCAATGGTGGTGCCATTCTCTGACACAGGAAACCTCACCCCTCTGGACAATGGGGACCTCATTATCAGGTCAACAGCCTCAGTGGCAAAGGAGGAGGGCAGTCACTGGACGTGAGGGAGCACAGGCAGGGGAGACTCAGTGCTTAGGCAGGAGCAGCTGCAGGTGGGCGCCCAGCTCTGGCACTGAGCACCGTGTGGTCTGGATGCCACTTAACTTCACCGAGCTTCAACCTCCTGCTGGTGACAAGGGTCTAACACCTTGCTCTGTGTGCCTGACAGGGGTGCTCTGAGGATCACATGGGAGCTGCCTGTGAGATCACTCTCAGTTTGTAGCATGATATAGTAGTCAGTTATTATCATTACTAATTAAGGCAGGGACTCAAGAATAAGATAGACAAAAAAAAAAAAAAAACTTTAATTGGGCCAAGAGATAACACCAGGGCCAAATCCAGATAGGCTTAGTGGAGAAGGGACCAAACCGAATACAGAAGCAGGCATTTCATGCTCACACCAATGGCTCCTCTTCAACTGGTGTTTGAGAATGATGCTTAGAAAGTTAAAGCACCTTTCTTTACTTTAAAGAGAGTAAAGCACAGAGAAGAAAAGCTTACATCTTACACTTATTCCTGGAAGCATGTGCCTGCAGCACGGTGCTGGTGGCTCACTTCTGAGCAGGGCATGTGGCCCACCTGGCTGGATTGGGCTGACTCTGAGTGACCCTGTACAAGTTAAAGGCACCAAATTCATCTGGAAGTTGGCAAGATGGTTCTCTCTCCTAAGAACAAACTACACTCCACCCACCCGCCTGGCTCACTCCTACTCCTAGATTCTCAGCTTGAAACCCCTTCCTGACCGCCCAGTCTAAAGGACCCTATTGTTCACTCCCAGCCCCTCCCACAACAGGTCACTGTGAGTAACTGACCAGAGAGCTTCCTCTTGTGCGGCCTGAAGTGTCAGCACCGAGGGCAGGGCGTCCATTGCTTGCCCTCATGTACTGCCTGGCATGCAGGTGCGGAGGCCGAGGCATCTGGTGAATGGCACAGGAAGTCACTCACCACTCTAAGTCTGTGTCCTCAGTTCTACACTGGGGACACTGTGCATGGAAGGTGCTCTTTCTCTGAAGTTTAACACGCAGGTCCAAGTGAAATGTCCCCCAGGGAAGTTCACAGAGACTTGCATAAAAGTCACACGACTGTGGCATATTATTCAGCCATAAAAAGGAAGGCAAACCCTGTTGCATGCTACAACACAGATGGACTTTGAGGACATTACTCCAAGCGAAATAAGCCAGACACAAAGAGACAAATATTGTATGGGTCTACTTAGGTGAGTTTCCTACAGTAGGCAGATTCAGAGAGACAGAAAGTAGAACAGAAGTAACCAGGAGCAGGGGAAAAGGGAGTTATTATTTGGTGGGCACAATTTCTATTTGGGATGATGAAGTTTTAGGTACAGATGTCTGGTGGGTATGTTTGTAGCAACAGTGTGAATGTATTTAATGCCACTGAACTGAATTTATAAGTGGTTAAAGTGATGAATATTATGTATATTTTAACTCAATTTAAAAAAATGGAAAAAAACAGTCACCTAAGTATCCACATCTAACTCATATTTGAACAATGGTTCCCTTTCCAACATAGCCACACAAATGAAGAGACTAGACCTAGGGACTGAGCACTGATAGCAGGGCGAAGTCCCCATGCAGAGTGAAGTCTACACTTCCAGGGCGCTGCACAGCCCCCAACCACACTGCCGTTCTCCACCAGACACTGAACCCCGTGGCAGGGAGTGGAGCAGCTGCCGCAGAGCCATGCTCTGGGCATTCTTGGGGTGTTAAGCACCCACCTGTCCCACAAACATTCCAATCATAAAATCAACCAGGGCAGGACAGACCAGACATTTCTGTACTGATGTCTGTATTTATGCATGAGCTGAGAAAGACCACATGGCTGTGCCCTCACACAGAAGCTGGGTCAGGAGTCCTGTTTCTTCTTCTTCCTCCCTCTCAACTTTTTCTTATGAAAAATGTCAAACATACAGGAAGGTTGAGAGGATTATTCAGCGACACCCCATAAGCCTCTCACCTGGTTGTCTTCAGTGTGGGGAGGGAGAGGACACCACCCCCTGCTCTGATTTTCTTTGCATCTCTCGCCACAGTTTTGCAGGAAGCACTGGTCCTAGAAATGCCATAGGGGTGGTCCCTGTCTTTTAAAGTGACTTTGTAAACAGCACCTACAGATAAACTGTGCTCTTGTGTGAATAATTTGGAAAGGATGAAACTTTCCCTCAGTTTCATAAAGAATGAAAATATTTTCTCAGCTTGAGACTTTGTTAGGTTGAAGACAGTGATTTCATGGCCAAATTATGAACTTCTGAAAGAATTTTTCCTGCAAATAATCATCAAATTAAGATTACCACTAGAAATAAGCTACTCTGACACAGTACTATACTATTTTAATAAGTCTTGACATATAGGAAATTTTCTTCATCAAGAATTTTATAAATATGACCTTCATGAATGTGAACTTTTAAAAATGAGGGTATCAAGCAAAGTAAATCTAATTTTGGAAATTTCTTTGGCATCACCAATTGACTTAAATGTATTTTAAAAGAAACTACATGACAGTGAAATTTTATAACAACTCACAAAACTTAAACATCTCATCCTCAAATCTGGGGCTGAGAAAACTACTAAATTCCATTCTTGATATAGGTGGCTTGTGTAAACACTTGATGTGAGAGCACTATTTTAAGCCACACTTTAATTTGGTCCTACCAAACCCAAATCCAGTCCTGGAAAATGCTATCAGATGTTCAAGAATTTTTATTCTAATTTCCCCTGCTTCACAAACCCACACTGGCTGCCAAACACACATCAAGCACCAACCAAGGAACCAACCAAACCAAGGTCACGTGGGACTTGTGCTAAGGACACATGTTGGCATTTTTAAAAACAGAATTTCTTGGACCTAAAATTCCAGTTATTACTTAAATCATATCCCTCCTATAATTAACTAGCAAAGTTGAAACTAAATCAGGCAGGAGCCAGGCCTCTAGCCAGATGCTAAATGTCAGAATCATAAACCATCATGTGGATACACCACTCCAATACTGTCCAGCCCAGGAAGCCACAGGCCAAGGGCTACCCCTCATAATGAGGGTCTCTGAGGAAAGCAGTGATTGCATTCCTCTGGGGATGCAGGAAAATACACTTTAGAGAATTCCCACTCTCCACTGAACAGCGTCATCATGAGGCCTCAGTGGGCTTAGCAGAGCCATATGTGTGCCACACACTGTGCTGGACATATGAGGTTTCACCCAGCTAGAACAGGATCTCACCTCTAAAAAAGCTTACAGTCTAGGGGGAAAACACCACCACATTCTCTATCAGACAGCTTTGTACATGATATTTGTATGATACATACTATGCAAACATGAATGGCATAAAAATATGGAGCCACAGAAGTCTGTACTCAAGAGATCTCAACAGAGCAACCAGATTGTAGATGAATTTATTATTAGTTCTTTAAAGCATTCCTCGCCAGCACCTCAGGGCCCACCTGGGGTCCTAAGGTATGGAGCTAGCGACCATCCTCCCCCCACAAGCAGGCACACCACCAGCCAAGGAGCATGCCAAAAACATCACCTCCATGTGGGTGGCCCACCACAGCCACCACAATAACCACAGCTGCCGCAAAAGCGCCTAGACACCACAACCACCATGCAGATGGTCCACCAGCCACTGGAGTGCACTGACACAAGGAGAGTAACCAGCAGAGACCAAAGAAAAGAAGAGGACGTCTCTGTCCACAAAGCCCATTCCAGAGTGACAGAAGAAGCATCTGCTCTATGATAATATTGGGGGACCTGATCACACCTCTCAGCATTGGACAGATCATCTAGGTAACAAATCAACAGAGTAACCATTACTCTTTCAGAAGGAGAAAAGAAATCTAGGGTTATCAGAGGGGGGAGGGAGGACGGAGACAGGGATAGGGAGAGATTGGACAAGGGGCATAAAAAATAAGTACAATTTGTAACAATATATATACTAGTAATAATCAGAGGGGGGAGGGAGGACGGAGACAGGGATAGGGAGAGATTGGACAAGGGGCATAAAAAATAAGTACAATTTGTAACAATATATATGCTAGTAATATTGATTTGATCAACATATGTCAACGTTGAACCCCCAATATATGTATAATCAGTTATGATTCAATAAAAATTTTAAAATAAATAAATAAATAAAATAAAGCATTCCTAACAGCAAGCAACTGTACTCAATTCCATACTCTAGCAAATGTTCTCAGACTTTGAAAAAGCCCTGCCTCCTCTGCACCTCCTCCCCTCCATGTTTCTTTCAGATATACCCCAGCTAGGGAGTCAGAACACCCACTGCATTTGAAAACCACTGCTACGGGCAGAGGTAGTAAACACTATGACTGTCCAAAGAATCCTACAAGTGTGCCTATTTCTATGGAGGAATGCAACTCTTCAGGGAGGTGTTGAGATTATTTGGAGAAAGCCTCCTAGAGAAAGGAAGATTTCACCAAAATTGGAATGACTGAAGAGTTATGATTTGATGGAGGAAGTGTAAAGCTATTCTTGGAGTCTGGAACTTCCTATGAAAAGGCTCAAAGAGGAGAGAAAGGTGAACAGGCAGACAATAATGGGGAAGGGACAGGTGCTGTCTTGGCACATTTAATGAAAAAACAGGAGTGATACTCAGAGGTAGGATGGCATTAATCAGCAATGGACCATGCTGGCCCTTAGTATTCCTGGTCAAGATAACTGCCTGGAGGTAGTGAGGCTCGATATTCCAAACAGAGGCCCACTCCATTCAAAATCCAACTTATATTCCTTAAGAAGATCCTTACTACCCTACCTGATTTAGGGTCTATAGGATCTGCACTATGCCATAGTATTGTAATAATCAGTGTAACAATAAATACAAAGCACTGCTACAAAACAAAAGATTTTTCCTTTTTCCTCCAGAAAAATTCCTAAGTATTCCTATGTATAAAATTCCTATGTATATGTCAAATATTGGCACATGAACAAAAGGTATATTAAAAAAACCATTTGTCACAGTTAGCATGGTCTAGATGGTAACCAGCATAAAATCTTCACAGAGTGAATAGCAAACATTAAGCAATGCCAAATTTCCATCCTAATTTTAGCATCATAACCAATATCATAATTTCCAACATTACCTTGTTTTATTAATACTTTCAAAATGAAACTATAAATCAAATAACATTTGCCTTAAACATACTGCAAGAATGGCTAACGCTTAGTGGAACTAGTAGCCCAAGAAGGGAGCCCCTCACAGGGTACTCCACGTAACAAAGCCCAACACAGAGAGCGGCAGCCTCGCATACAGCGGCCCGGACCTGTGCAATTTGGAGGCCCAGTTCTGTTCAGAAGAATTACTAAGCAATACATTTTTGAAAAGGAAGGAGATTCAGAGAACTTTTAGAGCTGAAAGTCAGTCACTTCAATCAAGCCTGATCCCTTCATTTTGTTGATCAGGATATTTCACTCCTTTTTAGAACAGATTTACATCAAGACAGAGTAAATGCACTGAATTTATCTTCTGTATTTATTCAAGCCTATTATTTTTAAAAATCATTAAGGAATATTGTTTATAAGTTTCACATTATAATAACCATGAAATAAAATATAAAAGCAGCTTTTCAAAAATTGTGTTGGTCCGCTTTTTCCAATACAAAACAGAACCCCCTACCCACCTCACCTCAGATTCCCAAAATCCGTCCTATGCATTTATGGTGAATTAATCAGCTTCAATCCCCATCCCACTCCTCTGTAGGATTGAGGATTGCCCAAGGCTGGCTATTTACAACACAGCATTTAAAACAACAAGGCATCTTATTGTAAAAGCATTCCCCTCCCACCAAAGAAAAGTCCCTCCCATCAACCCTGTGATTTGCTAAGCACAGAAATATGTACAGCTCTAACTTACACTTAAACTATTTCAAACTAGACGGTGAAGCTAGAGGAATCCCTTCTCGTTCTTTATTCTATGATTCTAGTAATTCAACTTAATGCATGACAGCCTCTGCTCAGATACCATTTTAAATTGCTTGAACACTTTGAAATTTATTAAATGTTTAGCAATTTAATTTCACAGGGATGGTGGTATATGCATTAAATAGTGCTTTCTGTACCTGGATAATAAGACAAAATTTTATGAGGCTGAATAACATAACATCTTGTTAATTATATTTAATTTAAAACAAGCTTTCTAAAAGTCTCTGCATTCTTATTTTGGGAGATTTTTCTGTTACTACCTTACTTACAGCAGTTGCTAAAGAAAAAAACATACAAAGCAGCTCAGTCTCTTCACTTAGCACACAAACACACTGAGCTATCATTCAGAGATTTAAGCTGAGATTAAACAAAAAATACGAAGCAAGATCTATTTAATACAAATTTCCTAATAACCTGCCATGAGTGACTTGTTCCATTACTAAGGGAAGGCCCCTCATCTACTAAATTAAAATTTTAAACAAAACACCTGTGTAAAATCAGGTACGCTTTGGTGACTTTCCACTTAAATTTCAGTTTAAGTTTTAACAATAAAATGTGGACAAACTTTCCTTTAAAAATGTACATATTTGATAAATACTTTATGAGGAGAGCTAATCGACTACTAATTTGAATTTTTTACCTGCCAAATGTATACTCTCTGGCTTAATAGTTCAGATTAAATAATTTTTAAAACTGTAGACTATTATCACATTGACACCGTCACTTACATGTTTAGAGAAGTGTGAAAATGTAAAAGTTCTCGTTCAGAATTTTTGTGAACAAAATCTACAAATAAAGTCTTCCACGGCGATGCCTGCCAGAGTATGTCAGTCATCTGAGGCCTCAGAACACGCTGCCAGCAGCCCAGGTCACCGGGACCCGGTGACCCGCGGCCCGGCGGTCCCGGTCAGGTGTTTTACCCTCCTCGGGGTCTACTCTCCCCACGCCCCCCAGCCCGCGGGCCCCTGTCCCCGGGCACTGGAGACCTGGGACCCACAACGAAAGGTCTGCTCCAGGCCGGCACTCCTTTCCAGCCCCGCGGCCGGACTTCATCCCGGGGGGCCGAGGTCCTCCTGAAGTCCCGGATCGCGGCTGGAGGAAAGGTGATCGGCAAGATGTGACCTGTGTCAGAATGCGCCTCTCCAGGGGCCCGCTGGAGAAGCAACCGCGGGCGGGTAAGGCTGCACCAGAACAGAACGACGGGCCCCAGGAAAGTCCGCTAAACCAGGGCGCAGGAAAGTTGTGTTACGCAACGGCCGCCGCTCTCACGGCCACGCACGCGCCCCTGCAGCTCGGCCGCGTCCCGCCAAGGCCGGAGGCACGCGCGGGGGTCGGCGCGGCGCCCCGTGGGGGCCCGGGGACTGGACCGCGCGGCCCGTGGGACAGCGGCTCGGCCTCTGGGGAACTGGAGGGCCCGTGGGGCCGACGGCGCGGCCCGTGCGAAACAAGGTGGAGGAAGAGCGCACCCGGGAAGGGGTCGGCGCAGCTCCGGGGCCACGGCCGTGGGAATGCTTGGCCAGTGGGACGACGGCGCGGGCTCCGTGGGGCTGACTGGCCTGTGGGACGAAGGCGCGGCCCGGAGGGACGGCCCTGGCTCTGGGGAACAGCGGCACGGCCGGACGCGAGGTCCCGGGGCTGTCAAGGGCGCCCGGCCGGGCATTCGGGTAATAGCCGGGCCCCCCGGGACCGTGGAGGCGGGGACGCGCCCGCGCGGACGGCCTGTCGGGTCGCCCCTGCCGGGGGCTCGCGGAGG
>NW_007727059.1:456100-474397 GCF_000696425.1 Galeopterus variegatus
CCCCGCCGGCCTGCGGGAGCCCGCCCGGGCCTTGCGGACCCCTGTGCCGGGGTGCCACCGCCCCCAACAGCAGTGCTTGCGGTCTTGACTGCACTTGTATTAAAAGTTGGTAACTGTCGTTCGAGGCACGGTTTTCTTAAGCATCTCATACCCGTCTTGGTGAAGAAAGTCGTTAAACAGGCCTGAAGGAGTCACCATGTTACCAAGTAGCTGCCAGCCACTGACAGCACGAGCACAAAAGGACAGACAGCTGTTGAGACCATGGAATCAAGTAATAAACAAGGACATCTAATGTATATAGATTAAGTTTCCTCAGATCTAACGTGACTGTCCCCGGCGCGGGTCCCGTGCATGACAAGTGTGCCAGGGCGTGGGGGCAGAGCGGTGCTGCGCAGCAGCGAGTCGGACCGCGGTTGCTGCGCTCGCTCCACCGCTCCTCGCCGCTCAGCTGAGGGCTGTGCACCTGGGACCAGGACATGAGCAGGGATTGTGCCAAGGAGTGGCAGGAACGCACTGGAGGCCGAATCCTGCCCACTTCCGGCCCCTTCTACCATCACACTTCCTACCACCTACGGTCTGTGGCCGGCGACGCTGAGGGCTCATATGCCTTTAAAAGTCGACCCAATTTCTTCTTTAATGAATAAATTCTTGTGAAAGTTTAAAATTTCAGTCTCGGAAGAAACAGTAACGAAGGTCATCATCTCCCGACTGTTGGAGCAACCTCACCAGCCGGCGATCCCTGGTCACCCTCTGAATTCTCTCTAAATGCCTTAAAGCATTATCTCTTCCGTGGACTCTTCTCTGAGCTCTGATAAAAGGGATTTAATGGACTCTTCTTTTGAGCTTCTTTGGACTCTTCCAGAGAACTCTTCTTTGAGCTCTGATAATTAATTAAACCGTTATCATGCAGCTTAGAATTCAATTTCATTTTTCTGTCTTATCCTGTGTGCTGCTCAGACGTCTTGCACGATATTGGCCGCAGAATAACTCTCCAGCCGGTGGTCTGTAACTGAGACCCACTTGCTCTCACCTGTGCAGCTTTTCACTCCTACCCTGACCATGCTTTCTCCACCCCCACCCCAAGCCATATGGCTGGCTGCCAGTCTTCCTTTGTGTGTGTTTAAAAGTCCTGCCCCTCCTCTGTCTTCAAAGGTGTAAACATAATTTTTAAAAACACTTGTCAAATGATAAATACTGTAAAAGGGATTTAATGGACTTTAAAATTTGTGTGTAAAATACCTAATAAAATTTTTGCATGTACAATAACCAATATAGCATTGTTTGCAACAGTGAAAAATCAGGAACAACGCACATGATTAATAATAAATGAGTAGGAGATAAAAAGTGCATATTCACATGATGGAATATATGGAGCAGCTAAGTGAATGGGCTATCTCTGTACTTGTCAAAGGATAAATGATTGTAGATAGAATTTAAAACCAATGTGGAATGAGGAAGAGCAAGTTGCAGAACTATGTATACACTATGACAGCATATTTATAAATAAACAAAATCCCTCAGAATCGATACTAATCCCATACTTTATATCAGTATAGATATGGCCCGCAAGAATACACACCAAACTCATGACAGCTGTTGCCTATGTTGAGGGAAGGAGGGAAATTGAACTGAGGAGAGAAAAATGAGGACTTCAACTATATAATGTTCTCTTTTATTTAAAAAACTGAAACAAATGTCAGAATCTTAAAAGTTGTTGATTCTGCTTGCTTGGGTTCAATAATGTGATTCATTGTGCATTTTTTAAATGTTATTTGTTGTGAATTTTTGTAAATCTTAATTTTTTCAAATAGAGACAAATTGGAAACAAGTAAGTTTCCAAGCTAGGGCCTTGGTTGAGGAACTGCCACACACCGATACAGGAAAATGTCATGTTAATGATTTTGTGGCTATGGTTTATTGACATGGAGTCATTCATTCCTTCTGGTTTTCTGTTTTTTGGTTTTTGTTTTCTCGAGTATCTGCTATGAGCCATGTGCTAAACTAGACACTGGTGATACCATGGTGAGCAAAACCACAAGATTTATCCCCTGGTGGAGCTTACGGTCTGGCAGATGTGTTCAAGAAAAAAAAAGTGACAAAATAGAGTATAGTATCTAATTTTGTGAAATAATATAAAAGTTAATTTACATATATAATAAACCATATAACAATATATGTTTATTATTCGTATATAAAATAAATTATATATATATATATATATTTTTTTTTTTTTAAATCCAGAAAAGTATACAGCAAAATGTCAAAATTGGTAGTCTCTGGCTGTAGCAATTCTGGGTGATTTTTGATACATCTACAATAATTATTGTCATAGTTCTTGATACTTCTACAATAGGATAGTTAACAGCAAAAATTTTTTTTAATTAATTAGCTAAATAAGTACATCCACATAATGTATACAGCTGAGAAGAGGAGGAAAAGAGATGGTGCAAGGCTAGCTGAGCACAAAACCTACAGCAGTGGCAAAATTACAGTGTATAAATCAAATGATTAACATAGTCTGTACATATATGTGTGTGTGCATGTGTGCGAGTGTGTGTATGTCCTTACTCTATACCAGGTGCTGCCCTAAATTCATGTATTATCTCATTTAATCCTCAAAATAACCAAGTTATTAATCCCATTTTATAGAAGAGGACCCTGAAATGCAGACAGCACAAGTGACTTGCCCAAGATCACAGATCTAACTCCAGAGCTTGGAAGCACTAGATTTTTCTTTTTTTTAAAAGATGAGCAGTAAGGGGATCTCAACCCTTGGCTTGGTGTTGTCAGCACCACGCTCAACCATTGAGCGAACCGGCCATCCCTATATAGGATCTGAACCCGTGGCCTTGATGTTATCAGCACCACACTCTCCCGAGTGAGGCACGGGCCGGCCCTTAGAAGCACTAGATTTAAGTTGGTCTCTCCAGGCAATCTCAAAAAGTTGTGATCACAGTATACTTGTCAATAAGGAAACTGAAACCAAATTCCTTTATACTTTGAGGAAAGAGGGATGGACTGTGTGGAGTGAGGAAGAGGGGAGCTGAAGGACCTGTGTTTCCAGCAGAAACACCAGAGCAGAGAGAGGCACAGGCTGGCAGATACAGGGAGTGCACTTGCCCCTGAGGCACCTGCAGCTATGGGGCCAGAATGGTTTAGGGCCCTGAGGCCCCTAGAGAATATCCTCTAAGGCTAACTGCCCCCTCTCTACCTTGGCTCTGAATGCAAGAAACGTGATTATTAACTCAGCTCTTTATACCTTAGTGCCTGGAAAGCAGGCTCTGGTCTTCAGACACAATTTTTGGCTTTTGGAAAGAAAAAGCCTCCTTGTTAGTAATCAGCATGGAGACAGTAAATCTGCCTAACTACAGACCATTCTCTATGGATCATTGCAAAAAAATAAGTAGGGTCAGATCATGAAATGCCTAGAAAACCAGGAAGAAGGCATGCTACACTGATTTGTTTAATTTGTTTTAGAGTTCTTTTATACCCATATATTTTGTCTCCTTAACTAGATTATAAATTCCTCAAGAATAGGGACCATATTCTCCTCCAATACTCTGTATAAAAAAACCTCTTAATGGCTATATTGAATGTATTGAATGCATTTTTAAAGGCTGCTTTAATATATCAAACATCAAAGTTGAAATACTATTTGTTTTCCTGGGTCTGCTTGGGAAATCTCCTGCTCCAGTGTTCTTTGGAGATTTTGGTTCAGCAAACACGTAGAACATCTAGAGAAGACTAAACAATATTACCTCTACTAGTTGGGGACTCTGTTTCAATGATAAATTTGAACTCTTTGTTTTGTTTTTTTACCTTTTTATTATGATAAATATAATATAAAAGTTACCATTTTGGCCCAACCCCGTGGCGCACTCGGGAGAGTGCAGTGCTGGGAGTGCAGCAGCGCTCCCGGCACGGGTTCGGATCCTATATAGGGATGGCCGGTGCGCTCACTGGCTGAGCACGGTCACAAAAAAGGACAAAACAAACAAACAAACAAAAAAAGTTACCATTTTAACCATTTTTAACTTTACAGTTCAGTGGCATTAAGTACATTCACAATGTAGTACAACAATCACCACTATTCCTTTCCAGAACTATTTCATCATTCCACCCTCTGTACCTACTAAACAGTAACTCCTCATTCCCCCTTCCCCTCTCTTGTCTGTATTTTGAGAGATTTTTGTTATTCTTAGTTGTTGTGAAATAATAAGATACACACACACACACACACACACACACACACACACACACACACACACACACACACCTCTGCCCCCAGATCCTGAGACAGCTCTCCTAAAACCCTTGTAGACAGAGGTGCTAGGAAAATCTTTTGTTCTAGTATTTGGTCTTTGGTCCCAGTTCCTGACACAGAACTCATAAATCCCTTGGAATTTCCTGGGTGATAGGAGCATCTTTTGTTTTTGGTGGCCTTCTGGATGGGGGCTAGTCACCAAGAAGACCACGCTGTGATTAGAAGCTTGGAACGTTCAGCCCTAGCCCCCATCCTCTGGGAAAGGGAGAGGGGCTGGAGATTGAATTAATCATGCCAACATGATGAGGTCTCCATAAAAATCCCTGAGCTTCAGGGTTTGGGGGGCTTCCAGGTTGATGAACACACCTGTGTGCTGAGAGAGTGGCACACCCCAACTCCATGGGGACAGAAGCTCCTGCACTCAGGACCCTTCCAGACCTTGCCCTATGTACCTCTTCATCTGGCTATTCATCTGTATTCTTTATAATATCCATTTTTAATATCATAAACCAGTAAATGTAAGTATTTCCTTGAGCTCTGTGAGCCATCCTAGCAAAACAGTTGACCCTGAGGAGGGGTAGTGAGAGCCCCAGTTTATAGCCAGTTGGCCAGAAGCATAGGTGACAGCCTGCTACTTCTGACTGGTATCTGAAGTGGGGGCAGTCTAGGAGGCCTGAGCCCTTCACCTGTGGGCTCTCTACTAAGTGCAGGTTAACGGTGTCAAAATTTACTTGAATTGTTATAGGACACCCAGTTTGTGTCTGCTGGAGAATTGCTCGGTGTATGGGGGAAAAAACCCACACAGTTTGGTGACCAGAAGTGTGTTGAATGTTGAGTGTGGATGTAGAAGGAAAAACCTTTTTTTCCCCCTCAGTTGGCTTTTCCTTTACAATTGTTTTGCCTCTGTTAGGTAATCAGCTAATTTTTTTTTCTGCTATCAAGATTTCAGCCTTTAGTAGTATATTACACCTTACTAATTTTCAGCTTCAGCTTTTAATCTGCTGTTAGCTAAGAAACATTACTCAGCTTATCAAAATTGTATATAAAGTAAGGGCTAATAGAACTTCTTATCCCTAAAAGCTTCTCCTATGCAGAGAAGTACTGGAACTTTGTGATGGCTATTTCAATTATTAAAAGACCCTTTGCTTTCTGTTCTCGGACATTTCCTACAGGATTTATATTATGGGAAGTCAGACTTATGGAAAAGTGAAGTATTATTTTTAAGAGGGTCTATTTTTATAGAGAGATGAATAACCAGAAATATTTCATATCTTCTATTTTTTAAAAGACTTTATTTAACAGGTTCCACCACTAGTTTTCTTTTTAAATTTAATTTAATTCTTAAAATTATGGTGAAATATGCAAAACATAAAATTTAACATCTTAACCATTTTTAAGTGTAAGAAATCTTATTTTTTACAATAATGAATACAATTTGTATACCAGAGGGAAAAATCCCCACTATAGTATTAAATTTCAATTCTTATGTGTGTTTTCAAGTATGAAATCATGAGAGGGTAAACTTTTCTCTGATTTTAATTTATTTCTAATTGCTTTACTTTGGGCTATTTTGGAAAACAGAACCTCCTGGAAAATGCAGCAATAGCCTCTATGCATAGTTATGGGAAGGCCCAGGGTTCTAGCAGCTGTCCAGGGCAGCCACCTGGCCAGTCCCCACAGACCTGCCTTTCCAGCTGCCTCCAGGGACACCAAGTGTAGCTTCATTCTCTAAATAGCCACTCTACTCCTCAGATGAGTATTAAAGTATGTGGTTGCATAAGTCAGAATTGCTCAATAATTTGAGAAGATTCATTCCCAGAAGACCTCAAAGAAACACTGTGAAGATACAAATCACATTCTGCATTTAAAGAATTTTTGTGTTGATACTTTACGTCATTAATAGAAGAACTGCTAAAGCAATTTTTTTCTTGCCACATCCCACATTAACTTAGTCTTCATGCTGAGTGAGCTATGACAACACCATCAGCTATTTACTTATTTCTCATTACATTTATGGTTGGCTGCAACTTGTATTTCATTTGCAATCATGAGCAGAATGCTGTTGTGTCTATAATTGAAAGAAAAATCCCATTGAAAAGGTGAAGTTTTACCTCTCATATGCTCCAAAACCTCCCATCCAGATTTTTAATTTAATCTTTGGCAATAAACGGCGGTAAAACTTGCTTTAGAAAGAACAAAAAAATGTAAGGGCTGAACTCTTGTCTCAACTAAACCAATTTCTATAACAAAATTAACATTTTCAAAGTCACCAGGAATCATCTGAGCTAATCTAAAGTGACAATAAATATTTAATTGTGTAATTATAAAGGAAATATTTTCATGATCTATTTTTAACTTTGAATTTAAAATTAACTACTAAATGCTGTTTTGGTTGTTCACAGTTGCTTTTAAGATCAGGTATTTTGCTTTATCAACCAGATCTGAAAAAGAAAAACTGAGTGTGTTATCTTTGGGTACTTGATAAATGGGTTTTGATAATGAAAACCATATGAGATGATAATAAGGTGATTTCACATGCAGAAGTGGAAGCAAGCCAGTGACAAAGAGACTGCCAAATTGCAGAGAGCAGAGGGAGGCCGGCACAAGTCAGGAAGCAGTCTTTGCAGATTATATTTGATAGTTGGTAACCCCAGGCCAAGAAGAGTTTCTGGTTTGGGTGTTTTAAGAGGGTCTTCCAAGAGCTACAGCCATTAGAAAGACAGAGGTGGGAGGAGAGCTCATGTTTGAGGTAAAGATACTTGGGAAGGCAGAAGGGCAGAAACGAAGTCACGGAGAAAGCCTGGTATTTGAGGCATGCAGAGAATGGACTTCTGAGAGAGTAAGGAGGATGTTAGAGAAATAAGGCCATGAAGTAAACAGAGAAGTGGGCAGACGAGGTGGCATAGCTCTGTCATTATGTGCTGTCAGATTAACACTTGGGTAGGAGAAGAGCTGAAAAAAACATTTGGGAGGTATCAGAGGAGGTGAGAGAAAACGAAACTGAGCTCAAGTGGAGAGAGGAGCCTGGAGGGCTGCACTGTGGTGGGCAGCATACAGTGCCCCGCGTTCACAGCACAGGATGGAGCATGGGACAGATCTACCCGGGAAGCCCACTCCAGGGACAAACAAGATCTTGAGTTTGCTTTGGTCAGCCTACCCTTTCTCTCTGGTATTTTGCATAAACAGGAGTTTTTGATGTCTCCATGGATAACAAAAGTTATAATTTGCATCACAAAGTCCCATATTTTCATTTCCACATGGATGTCTTGATGAACTTTCAAAGTCAATATGTTCTAAAGTGGAATGCACATATTCACTCAATAAATAATTACTGGGCACCTACAATACAGACATGGTAGGCAAAAGCAGACGTTATCATGGAGCTTACCAATCCAGAGGGAGAGGTAAATAACAGTCAGATAATGCTGCAAACGTGGAAATTTGGGGTTGTGATTAATACCACAAAAGAAAGATGCATTTTCCATAAAGAGCTTACACAGAGGGGATGTGAACTGGTCTAAAATCAGGAAGCATGTTAGCTGAGACGTGAACAGCGAGAAGAACAAGATGAAGAACAGAGAAAGTATTCCAAGAGGGAACGGCATGTGGGAAAGGCCTGGGCAGGAGGGGACACGACCCAGCACTTCAGACACTCAAGGAGACAGGGTGGGGAGGGGCTCGACAGCCAAGGGTACAGATGGAGAGGCGGGCAGGGGCCAGGCAGGCTACATGGGGTTTTGTGGGTCATGTTAGGGATTTTGGTCTTTATATATTGAACCAGGGGAAGTCATAGAAGAGCCTTAAGCAGAGGAGGGGCATGCCCTGATCTGATGGGGCTGCTGAGTGGAGAATGGGTGGGAGCCAGGAGGAGGGGGCAGCTGGGTGGCCAACTTACTGTAGCCATTGAGGAGAGAGGCGATGCGTCGTGGACTGGGATGGTGGCTGTGGATGTGGAGGACAGTGGATGAACGAGAGAGAGATCACTGGTAGGACGTTCAGACCCCACAATGGATTGGCTCTGTAGACAAGGGAGAGGACTGGTGGGTGATGGTGGCATCCATTGGACTGAGAGCATAAGTCTGTTTTGCAGTCATCTTTGAGACTGAGCGGAGTGAACGGAGATGCCATGAAGGCAGTGACAGATGCTGATTGTAGCTCTAAGGAGAAATCTGATCAGGAGATAAAAGTCTGTGAGCTGCCTGCACATATTCTGGGTGGTCACTGAGGCTGAAGGTGTAGATGAATTTGCCTAGGTGGACAGCAGAGAGGGAGAGGGGAGGGGATCTAAACTTTGAGGAAATGCAACATTTCATGGTGACGTAGAGGCGGGTGAGCCTCTCCAGGAAACAGATAAGCTGCCAGAGAGCTGGAGGAGAGAGTGGTTTCATCGAAACAAGGTAGGCAGGGTGTGGGGGAAGTGTTTCGAGGAGGCAGGAATCAACAAAGATATATGCTACTAAAAACTCAAGTAAAATGACAGCTGAAAAATGTCCACTGGATGGAGACATGGTGGTCATGAGAACCTCAGCAAGAGCTCTGCTGGTAGACTGAAGAGAGTAGAAGCTGGATATGAGAGGGCGGTGGTGAGAGAGGGAGCGAAGGACACAGAAATCTGCTGAGAAATCTGCCTGGAAAGGCGAGGAAAGTGACCAAGTGGAAGCTACAGAGAATAAGGGCTCAAGGGGAAGACTTTTTTTTAATGGGAGAATCATATATGTTAATATATGATATTATTGTATTGCTGCAGTAACAAATTACCATAAAACTAGTGGCTTAAAACAGCATGTATTTATTACCTTATAGTCCTATAGGTCAGAAGACACCATCTACAGTACAGGTGCAGAACGGGCCTTGGATAGGAGATCACAACATCACCATCCCTTTCATTTTTAGACCTGCTGTGGTTTGAATGTCCCACCAAGCTCATGTTGGAACTTAGCCCTCAAGATGGTGGCAGAAGGTGGGGCCCGTAAGAGATGATTGGATTGTGAGGACTGTGCCCTCAGGAATGGATTGATCCATGGAGTGGTGGTTTCATGGTGTGATACCGTAAAAGTACATTTTTGGTTTTCATCCCAAGCTGCTGGCACACAACTCCTAAAATCCTTAGAATCTCCAAAGTGATGAGTCTCTTCATATGCTGACGATGGCTGGCAGCCTCCAGGTAGCTTCAGGATGAGGGATGGTCACCAGAAAGACCAAGGCAGGACTGAAGGTTGGGGCTTTCTGTCCCACCCACAACGTCCTGGTTGGGGAGAGAGGCTGAAGGTTAATTCGATCACCAGAAGCCAGTGATTAATCAATCATGCCTACATAATAAAGCCTCCATAAAAAACCCAGGAGGCTGGGGTCTGGACAGCTTCCAGATAGCCAAACACACGGAGATTCCCGGAGGGTGGGCCCAGGGAGGGCATGGAAGCCCCGTGCCCCTCCCCCACACCTCGCTCTATGTGTTTCTTTGTCTGTATCTTTTGTAATGTCCTTTATAATAAACCAGTAAACAAAAGTATGGGTTTCCCTGAGTTCTGTGAGCCACTCAGCAAATTAATCAAACTCAAGGAGGGGGTCGTGGGAACCCTGATTTTTAGCTGGTTGTTCAGAAGTTCCAGAGGCCTAGACTTACGACCAGCACCTGAAGTTGGGGCAGTCCTGGGGACTGAGCCCTCAACCTGGGGGATCTGACACTATCTCCAGGTAGATAGTGTCAGAATTGAGTTAGAAGACACCCAGCTGATGTCCACTGGAAAATGTCTTGCTTGACATGTGGGGGAAATCTCCACACATTTGGTCACAGAAGTCTGTCTTCTGTGTTGATTGTTGCTTTGTGAGAGAATAGGGAATAAAGTTTGTTTTGTCATGGGTGTGGTTCTGATGGCTTTATAAGGACAGCAAGTGAGCAGACTGGCTCTGACTCTTGCCGTTCACACCACGTGACACCCGCTTTGCCACGGGACTCCACACAGAGAGCCCCCACCAAGAAGAAGGCCCATGAACCACAAACTTCCTATCCCCCAAAACTGTAAGAAATAAGTCATTTCTTTACACACTGCCCAGTTTCAGGTATTCTGTTATGAGCGACAGAAAACGGACTAATAACGCAGGCCAGTACCATGGCCAAAATGGGCTCCCCTAGTTTCAGCTGCTTCTTGGCCCCACCCATTCTACCCGAGTCTAAGCTAGAGTGGTTTTCCTCATGCACAGCCTGCTTGGAAACCCCCAGGAGCTCCCGTCACCTACAGAATAAAGCCTAGACTCTTAGATATGGGATGTCCTCCATGACATAGTGGAAACTTGCTTTCCCAGCATTCCTTTGCCTTTCCTTCTGTGTGTACGTTTGTGTGTATGTGAGCAGTGTGTACCCTACCCTAGGCACCCAGTGCAATGAAACGGCTGTTTCCTGTGTGAGATCCATTTCCACGCCCTGCCCGTGCCTTCCCTGGCCTGGACGTCTTCTCCCCAGCCTCTTTCCTGGTTGAAATTCTTCCCATTTGTGGTAGGCAGGAGAATGGCCCCCAAAGATGTCCACGCCTTAATGCCTGGAGCTGGTGAATATGTTACTTGATTTGGCAAAGGGGCATTGCAGATGTGATTAAGGTTACAGACCTTGAGATGGGGAGACTGTCCTGGATTATTCGGGTGGGGCCCAATGTCATCACAGTCTCCTTAAAAGTAGAAGACAGAAGGGGAGTCCAGACAGGTTGCAACAACGTGAGAAGGCCCTGACCCTCTGCTGGCTTTGAAGATGGAGGAAGGGGCCATGAGCTGAGGAATGCAGTGGCCTCCAGAGCTAGGAGCAGCCTCAGTTTATAACCAGCAAGAACATGGAGATCTTGGTCCTACAATCACAAAGAGCTGAAATCTGCTAACAACCCAAATGAGCGGGTAACACACTCCTGCTCATGAAGCTCTGCCAACACTTTGGTGTTAGGCCAGTGAGATCTGCACTGGACTATGACCTCCAGGATTGTAAGATAATAAATTTATGTTGCTTTAAGCTACTGAAGTTGTAGGATTTGTTACGGCAGCAGTAGGAAATTACTACACCATCCTTTTTTTTTTTTTTCCTTTTTGTCATTTTTCGTGACCGGCAACGGATCGCAACCCTCAGTGTCGCGCCCGTACCGGACCGGGACCGGCAACGGGATCGCAACCCTCGGTGTTGCTCCCACACCTCGCTCAGCCAGTGAGCAGGAACCGGTCTGTATGTGGGATCCGAACCCTCGGCGGGAGCGCCACCACGCTCCCAAGCGGTGCACTGTAGCAGCACCACCGGGCTGGCCCTACACCATCCTTTTTGACCTAGTTCTCATTCAACATCCCTGAAAAACTCTCCTTGATCTCAGCCAGAAACGACTACTGTGCTTCCGCTTGAACGCACAGCAGCCCAATGGGACTTCTGTCCAGGTGAGAAACGGTCTGGTGTCCTGGCTATCTGCAGACTCGCCCTACCTCTATTAGACTTTTAGCTCCTGCAGGATTGGGGGTGGGATTTAGGCGGATATGGTAGCTGCCACAGTATCTGACCCCTTGCCTAGTACATAGAAGCCACTTAACAAATCTTTTTTTACATAATAAATGAACAAATGGAAGTCTCCATAAATATGGCAGAAACAATATAGCCAAGGTAAGCGCACCCTTTCTCTTCTCATTCTCTCAGGATACATATTATCTTAACTCTGAAATTAGAGGCTACCTTTTTCTATCTATGCTCTGTAACCCCAAAACTATTTTTTTTTTTTGTCCTTTTTGAGACCGGCCGCACCGCGCTCAGCCAGTGAGCGCTGTGAGCACACTGGTCATCCCTATATAGGATCCGAACCTGCGGCCGGAGCACTGCTGCGCTCCCAGCGCCGCACTCTCCTGAGTGCGCCACGGGCTCGGCCCACCCCAAAACTATTTGAATACTTACCATTAACAGGAAATATTCTTCATGTTACAAAATTAATTAATTTGATATATTTCATGCCTTTCCAAAGAGGAGGACCTTAGAACCTTAGGGAGTTAATAATAAATAAGAATGGATAAGGAAACACTTTTGCCTGTAAATGGCTGCTGACAACCAAGGTATTATTTTTACTAATACTGCTGATAATAAAAAGTTACTTACACACCAAACGGGACTTGGCTTACTTATGACTGCCTAAGTTTGCATTTTAATGTTTTTTTCCAAGGCAGGATTATGATCAAGGGAAAAATGTGATGGTGAATGGAAGTTGTGTCTTAGAAAAAGAAAAACAGGTTTGAAAAAGAAGGCTTCCCCCAGACCCATGGGCATGCTCATGTCCATATATACTGCGCAAATCCCACGATGACAATAGGTGGACAGTGCAGTTACACACTGCTAAAAACCCATAGATATGAAGCTACGTTGTTCAAGTAGCATGAAAGCACACAGCAATATTCAAACACGAGGCATGATCGCTGCCTTGGCAACAGAAGAATGAACCTCACACATCCCAGAGCTAGAAATTTACAAAGTTAAGACAAGAGGAAAATGTTTCCTAAACAGTTGCAACTACACAAAGTCACATCTCCAAGCTAAACTCACGGGTTGATTTTATATGGAGAGATCAGACACGGTAGATGTCTTTACCAGGCTCCTGCTGGTTTCCAGGCTCCCGCATTACCCAGCCCTCGGTATGCCTTTCACCTAACAGATACTGCACTGTGTATTTTTCAAAATGAATATGAGTTGAAGATCTCTCTAATGACTGTGTAACTATCCAGATGTTGAATGTGGTTTAGTTATAGAAATCGAGAGACAATTTAGACAGAAATCTGGCTAGGAAGGAAGAAGTAGCAGGGAAGCTAAGGAGTGCACCTGGAGCAGAAGCTCGGAGACTCAGGAGTCGGAGCAGGCTGTGAGGAGAGAGAGCCGGGGTCCCCGCAGGGAAAGACCAAAGACCATCGAGACTCCTGCGACAGAGATGGCTGTCGGCTTGTCGTGCCCACCCTGTTACTGCAGAATTGTTTTTGGCAGATTTCTCAATTTCCTTCTCCAGTTCCATTTTTTAATAACTGAGTACACTTAAAAATAGTGTAGGATCACATAGGCTCCCAAGCCCAGTTCCTTCTTATCTGCAGACCCTGAGAGGAGGAGGGACTTTGAAAATACACTTTGAGTCTTGGCACATTCTCCAGGAAGGCAACTCCCTGCCACCACCTCAGGAAAAGGTCCAAGCCCTCCTTCCTACCCCTCCACCCCGCTCTGGACGGCATTTTCTCTGTTAACTAACAACCCTGGCTATTTGTATTTTAAAGGGAACCCCAGGAGATGTAAAGCCTTTAAGATTCAAGGGGCTGAATCTCTCTAGGAGGAATGTCAGGAATTACAAGTATTTTTCATTCACTCATTCACGACATATGTCCTGAATTCCAGGCACAGTGCTAGGCATTGAGACCATATGGTGGGCAAACGCAGACACAACCCTGTCATCTTAGAACTTACAGTTTAGAGGAAGAAATAGATGTAAATTAAATAATTATAAAGTCAGTATTAAGTGCTACACAGCCTGACTCCTCTGCGAGACCGGGTGGCCCGGTGGGCAGCGAGTGCTGGGCAGGGCTGGCCTTCCTGAGGGAATGACCCTGGGAGCTGAAGGGGAGTGGGGGGGGCAGCTTCCGGACAAGGGCGAGGATTTCCAGGGAGGAGGGCACACGTTTTTCACCAGAGCTTCTTAGTGGCGCTGACAGGAGTAGTTTAGGGCCACAGTCTGGTTGGATGAGGGGTGGGGACTTGTCCCAAGCTGCCTTTGCAGAGCCAGCAGCCCTGTTTTCACCTGGGTTGTAGGTTTATGTCTAGCTTGGAGCGGTGGCCCAAAGGCGATGTTGGTGACCAGACCCCGCTTACATCATCTGTCACGTGGGCAGGGGCTCTGCCAGGGACGGTCTCCCCATCATGCCACGGCCCAGGGCCCACCATTCTTTTAGTGGCCCATGAAAACGTTTTACTTTATTTTAAAATCAGAAGAAAAAAGCTAAGGTAATAACAATGAGACATAATAAGAAGTCCAGTCCGGATTATATGCGCCTTTATACGCAGCTGTAAATATCATTTTCATTTTACCAGGGATGGGCCCATGAAGGCAGCTGTTTACAACAAAACTTTAAAGTTAAATTTAACAGAGTTCAGTTGAGCAAAGCAAAGAAAAAAAACTGTTGCTGAATTGGGCAGCCCCTGGAATGGGAACACGTTCAGAGCGACTCCACCACGCTGCGGGGTCAGTTAAAATTTATAACAGAAAAAGGAAAGTGACGTACGAAAACGGCAGTGAGGTGTAGACACAGCTGGATTGGCCACAGCTGGGGCATGCCTTGCTTGAACACGGTTTGAACATCGGCTGCCTGTGAGCAGTTGAGTGGCTGCTGTGATGGCTGAGCCTCAGCTACTGTGACGGAAGCACAAATCCAAGGTATTCAATTTGTTTAGTACTACGTTAGGTAAGAGCTCGAGTATGTGAGTTCAGAGGCCTTCTCAGGCCAAATTCTGGTTTGATTTAACACAGTAGGCACCAGATAGGCTTGGGAAGTGCAGGTGGGGAGGGAGCGATGCCAGGACTGAGCGGGCCCTTGTGGTGAGGGAGGCAGTGCAGAGAGGCCAGAAGGACAGACGCCGGCCTCGTGGGCAGAGCGAGGGTGTGAGGCTTGATCTACATCGGAGCAGTGCAAGTCAGCGGGAAGGCTGAAGCTGGGGGATAACATGATGTTAGAAAGACCCTGCTGGCTGTGTGGGGAGGGGATGGCAGGGCTGGTGGGAGGGGTGGGAGCAGAAGTGGGAAGAGCAGTCAGGCCAGAGTGTGGGTGCAGGTGTGAGTGCAGGTGCACGTACTGACGCAGGGGGGAGACGAAGACAGAGCTTTGCCAGAGCAGGGCGTCTACCTGACAAAGTGCCGCAGGCTGGGGGGCTTAAGCAACAGAAATGTCTTCACTCACACTTGTGGAGGCTGGCCATCCAAGATCAAGGTGTCAACAGAGTCAGCTCCTTCTGAGGACCGTGAGGGAGGATCTGTTCGGGCCTCTCTCCTGGCTTCTGGGAGCCTCAGGCTTTCGTTGGCTTGTGGAGGGGCCATCTCCTCCCTGGGTTTCTTCACAGCATCTTCCCCCTGGATGGGTCTGCGTCCACATGTCCCCTTTTGATTAGGACAGCAGTCATACTGGATAGGGCCCACCCTAATGACCCTGCTTCAACCTGATTGCCTCTGCAAAGACACTATCTCCAAAGAGGGTCCCCTTTTGAGGTACTGAGTATTAGGACTCCATTATGTGAATTTTGGAAGAACATCCCAAACAGCTCCACCCATCACAAGGGGCCAGCAAACCATCCTTGGGCCAAATCTAACCCACTGCCTGTTTTTATGTGGCCTGAGGACTAAGAATGATGCTGAATTTTTAAATCATTGGTGGGAAAATCAAAAGAAGAGTATTCCGCAACTCTTGAAAATGATGTGCAATCCGTATTTCAGTGTCCACGAATAAAGCCTTGTTGGAACAGGGCCACACTCATTTGCTTAGTGTCATCTATGGCTGCTCAATGGAGTTGAGTATTTACAACAGACACCAAATGGCCTGCAAAGCCTAAATATTTGCTATCTGCCCTGTATTGAAAAAGGTTGCCAACCCTTGCTCCAGAGCCATGGCAGTGGGAGAGCTGTGGCTGAGGCAAGATCGACAAAGCCTGACGTTAGATGAAGGAGGGGTAGCAAAGGAGGATATTAATGGCTCCAACTTTTCTGGTACCCTCCACCCCCAAATTACCATGCAGCCCAGGGTGTGCATAGGCCTACAAGGACCAACCGTGAGCTGGCGTCTGAACCTGTGTACAAAACGAAGGGAGCTGTGCCTTGCCTAAAAGCTTGCAAATTCACTCTTTGTGAAAACACTATGCTGGTGAAAAAAGACATCTGGAAACCCAATTCAGGGCTTCTTGCTGGTTCATCATTCCCACTTGATTGATGAGGCTGATACCTGGAGGCCAATCAGACTTAAAGAATGACAGACGGATCCTGCCATCAGCTAAACCCCAAAGTCACACGTCACCCATCGGTGCCAGCCAGCACCGGGTCCACCCCACCGGTCCCTCCTGAAGGTGCTCAGGAAGCCTCGTGGGGCTCCCAGGCCCACCGTCTCTCCTCAGTCACACCTGATGCAGTGCTTCTGCCTATGTGGGGCCACAGGGACAGAAGTGAGCCGGCTGTCCTTGGAGGAGCTCTCTGTCTAGTAGAAGAGGCAAAAGCGAGTGTGAGGCACAGGCAGGAAGTCCCGAGGTGCGAGGACTAAAGCCAGCTAGACCCTGGACAAAGGGAATGGACAAATGGAGACCTCAAAGCCATTCAGAGGGAAGTGGTCATTTCCCAGCAACCTCCCTGGACTCTCCCGCCTGCCAGCACCTCCCACCCATCCTGCACCCAGGCTCGAGGCAGACAGACTGACGCTGGGTGGGAGCTGATGCCCACATGCAGCTCTACCACCAACCTGCTCCCAGGATTTCCTCGGGGTCTTCTCTCCGGGATGCTCTTCTGAAGTTCCTGGAAAAGGGAATATACGAATTAGTAAGTGAAGATAGTAAGGAAGGAGAAGTGGTGCCTCACTACTGTGAACTGCTCTACAGCAGGGATTATTGTAGCCCTGATTCCGCAGCATCTAGAACAGGGTCTGACAATTAGGAGGTGATCAGAAAACGTGACAGAACAATTGAAATTACTTCTACAGGACCAACCAGGCACGTAACACAAACTTGTTGTTACTTCAGGTGCCCGGAAATGCTGTATATGGGTCGTGTTTCTATTTATTTCCCATATGGTATTTTTTTGGTTTGGGGTTACGTTTTGGTCGGGGGAGGTGGTGGCTGGCTGGTATGGGGATCCAAACCCTTGACTTTGGGTTCTATATGGTCTTGATCCTTAATACTTTTTCCCACTCATTGCTCTGAAAACTCCCATTGCTCAGTTCTTTAAAAAGCTCCTCATCTGCCACCTCTCCCAAGGAGCATTCCTGATCTTATGTTGCAGGCATATGATCTGTCTGGGAGGCAGCTGAGTGTCTGGGAAAGACCCTGGCTTTGGAGCCAACATATCTGGTCAGCTGTGAGTTCTTGACCAAATTTCTTAAAACTTTCCGGAATCTTGGTTTTCTCATTTGTCAAGTAGGGATTCATATCTGTCTCATAGTGTCATGAGGATTAATTGAGATAATGTTACGTGAAGTCCCTGGCATGTGGTAGGTGTTTGTTGAATAAATAAACCCTTTCTCCAAGGAAAAATTGGGAAGAGCTGGATTTTTACCAAATATCAAAAGTGTCAAAAGAACATTCTAGAAGGGAGGATGAAGCCAATAATCTTTTCATGAATTTTCAGTCTAATGAATCAAATGATTAACATCAAATTTGGGGAGAAAAATGAATTTCTACAGAAGATAACAGCACCATTTGCTGCCAATTACAGCCAAAAGCTGTGCATTCTTAGGAACTGTGAACAGAATATCTAAAAAAGGCATTTATGATGATTTTTAAGTAAGGCACAGTTGTGACACACATGCTGTAGATATTGGATAGTTTTTAAAATAAAACTATTTAACTATATTAAATTCTACACGCTGTTCATGCCGAAAAAACTACAAGAATTTGGGGACTTTGAATGGAATTTCCCTAATCTTAGGCAGGAACACCACAAGGCGAACTTCATAACTGCCAGCTGTGGAATTACTTCTAAGCCACTCTAAGGCTTGACAAGTACTTTGTTTGGCGAGAGTAGAGCAACGTGCTGTGGAGGATCTCTGAAGCTGGGGCCTGGTTCAGGGAGAATGCCAGTGCTCCTCTAACGCTTTTATACAAAGAGAAGCAGCTCGGGATTTACAGGTCGGGCTGGAAACACAGAAGATGGCACAGAACTTGCGGACTCCCACAGTACGGGGGCACCACTTCAGCTTTTTTAGGAGGTTTGTTTTTACGTTCATCACACAATTAGCCGAATGGATCTATCAAGCCCTATCCTTCAAGAAAACCCCCGCGCGCCCGCGCGCCCCCACCGGTCCCTCCT
>NW_007727059.1:474655-486243 GCF_000696425.1 Galeopterus variegatus
GCCCACGCGCCCCAGCGCCCGCCCCGCGCCCGCCTCGCTCTGCCCGCACTGCGGGGAGCGGCGTTCCCACGGGCGCCACCCGCGGCACGCTCGGTGCGCGACGCTCTGTTTGGCCAGTTCACGCGCTTCGCAGACTGTGTCACTGAAAAACTCGGAATGTCAGGAAATGGAGACCGCGGGTGAAGAGAGATGGCCGGATGGTTCCAACTCCTCGCCGAGAAGCGGTCCGACGCGGTGGGGCCCGCTCGCAGGAATCTGCCCTCGCCTCCGGGAAACAGTCCCCCTGGCGAGTGGCCTCTACCGCGAAGGCCAGACGCGCGACGAGCGCCAACGCCGGCACCGCTCAGCCCGGAGACTCCCGCGCGCTGCACGTGGAGAGTCCTGCGGAAAAGCAGAGATGACAAAGCACTGACGTACGGACTTCTGAGTGTGAAAAACAAGCACGTGTCTGCTCAGCAGAAGCGAAGTTCACGCTCAAGGTCACGTTCCTCGCTCCACCGCTCAACGCCGAGCCCTAATCTGGGCCGTGCCTGGGTGGTAAGACCGTCGTTTAGGTGGAAACTCTCCTGGGCTCCTCAGCGCGTAGTTATTGTCTTTAAAATGCCCGGCATCCCTCACTAGCATGACACCCGGTTTCTGCAGGCGTGCTGTTCAGTAAGGCTGGCTAGGACGGGACGCCAGCCAGTGGCATCTACTGAGAGCTTTTGTGCCGAGGGACTGTGAAGAGACCGACGGAGACAGCCCCACACAGAAGAGAAGCAACGCCAGGACGCTTCCCGAAGAGCGGCAGAGCGACCACAAGCCCAGGGTAACACACGTGCTCGGACGTGTCATACAGAAATGCGGGGCTCAGCTGGAATCCGAGGTCCAGACGGGGGCAGCTGCCGAGAAGGCGCAGGTCAGGAACACAGGCTCGCCGTGGGCAGCTCTGCGGGCAGCCTGCGTGGTTTAAACACGGATCCGTGGGCGCGGAAACATGACTTTAAAATAACACCCCCAAATTAGGCTCAGAGACCTGTAATTTCGCCCCCAAAACCTAGAAGTGAGAACTACATATTTTTTCTTAATGTATTGTTAAGAAAAACCATGCTGCTTCTGTTGAACTGTGTGTAAGAAACCTAAAATCAGTTTGTGTGATTCTGCACAGTTAACTGACATTTGGTTTGAGGACAATTTACCTTTTAACGTGTTGTACTTGATAGGGAAAAGACAAAATGTATAAGTGCTTGGATTCAAGCATTTATGCTTGGCTTCACAGTCTTGGTGGAAATGGTTTGAGTGGTAAATTAGTGATATTTGACATTCTCAAGCAACCAAAATATACAATAAATCAATGTATAAATACCACTGTGCTAAATCACAGATTTGTGTGGAGGTGAGGGGGCATCCTTCATCGTGGCTTCTTGAACACAGGCCAAAGCACCAGGGTGGTGGGAACCTGGAGTGAATCCCAGGTCAGGATACGAGAAACTCTGTTCATTTATAATTCACAGACTGGGGCAGAAATCTTCCTATGGATTGATTGAATTGTGTCCCCAAAGTTCATATATTAGAAGCTTAATTCCCAGTGTAACTGTTGAGGGGGGAAATCCTATTATGGTAATTAGGAGGTGTGGCCTTGAAGAGATGATTAGGTTGTAGGACCATGCCATGGTGAATGGATTAATAATGCTGGTCATGGGCGTGGTTCTTAGGGCTTTAAAAGAAAAGCACAGGGGAAGTTAGTCTCTTTCTGCTTCCACCCTCTTGCAATGTGAGACCCCTGGGTCACTGTTGCCATTACCAGATGTGTTCCTTGGACTTTGGACTTCCCAGCCTCAGAAACTGTAAACAATAAATTTTATTTTCTTTATAAATCACCCGGTTCCCGGTATTTTGTTATAAGCAACAGAAATGGACTAATACAAATCTTCAAACACTATTGTCTGTAGGGATAGTCTGGGGAACTTATTAAAAAAGCAGATATCTTAATCACTTAGATCCTGAGATTCTGAGTCCAAAATCTGTGATGGCTCCAGACATCACAGTTCATTTTGCTTTTAATGGAAATTTTAAAACATTCACAAAAATAAAGATTGGTATAATGAACTCCCATGGATCCATCACCCAGCTTCAACAGTGATCAACTCCTGGCACGTCTTGTTTCATGCCCTTCCTGCCTCCTCCATCCTGTTATTCTGAAGCAAATCCAAGAAATCATTTTTCCTTTAAACATTTCAGTATTTATCTCTAAAAAAATAAGGAAACTTTTAAAAAAAGGCATCCAGATTAGAAAGGAAGATGTAAAATTCCATTTATTTGCAAATGACATGATGTAGAAAACCTAAACACACAAAACTATCATACCTAATAAATAAGTTAAACAAAGTAGCAGGATATGAGAACAATAAACAAAAATCATCTTTCTTTTTTTTTTTTTTTAAAGATGACTGGTAAGGGGATCCCAACCCTTGACTTGGTGTTGTCAGCACCACGCTCAGCCAGCGAGCCAACCGGCCATCCCTATATGGGATCTGAACCTGGGGCCCTGGTGGTGTTATCAGCACCGCACTCTCCCGAGTGAGCCACGGGCCGGCCCCAAAATCAACTTTATTTCTATACACTACCATTGAACAATATGAAAATGAAATTAAGAAAAAAGATCAAAAAGAATAAAATAATTAGGAATAAATTTAAGCAAGAAGTACAAGACTTGTACACTGAAAACTACAAAAAATTGTTGAAAGAAATTAGACCTAAGTAAGTGGAAATACATCTGTGTTCTTGGATTGGACAATTTAATATTGTTACAATAAAAATAATCCCAAAATTGATCTGTAGATTCAGTGCAACCCAATCAAAATTTCAAATGTCTTTTTTACAGAAATGGACAAACTGACTCAAATTTATATGAAATTACAAAGGTCCAGAATAGCTAAAACAATTTTGAAGAAAAAAGCAGAATTGAATTCTCAATTTTAAAATCTACTACAAAACTACAGTAATTAAGATAGTGTGGTAGTGGCATAAAAATAGAATGCATAGAATTGAATTGAATCCATAAGTAAACCCATATATCTATGGTCAACTGATTTTCGATAAGGGTACCTGGACAATTCAGTGGGGAAAAAAATAGTCTTTTCAATAAATGGTGCTGGGACAACTGGATATCCACATACAAAAGAATGAAGTTAGATCCTTACCTCATACTATATACAAAAATTAACTCAAAATGTATCAAAGACCTACACATAAGAGTTAAAACTGTAAAACTCTTAGAAGAAAACATAGGCATAAATCTTCGTGACCTTGGATTAGCTAACATTTCTTACAAATAAGGGAAAAAGCACAAGTAACAATAGAAAAAATAGATAAATTAGACTTCATCAAAATGAAAAGCTTTTGTACATCAAAGGACAGTATCATCAAAGTGAAAAGGTAACTCAGAATGAAAAAACAGTATTTACCAATCACATGTCAAATAAGGACTAGTATCCAGAATATACAAGAAATCTTACAACTCAACAAAAAAAAGACAACCCAATTAAAAGGATCTAAATAGATATGTCTCAAAAAAACCCCAAAAAACCACAAACAAAAAAATGGCCAATAAGGGCATAAAAAGATGCTCAACATCATAAGTCATAAGGGAAATGCAAATCAAAACCATAATAACAAAAATAAAAAGACAGAGAATGACAAATGTTGACTAGTGTGTGGAGAAATTAGAGCCCTCAAACCTTGTTTGTGGGAATATAAAATGGTACAGCCACTGTGGAAAACAGTTTGACGTTTCCTCAAAGAGTTAAATGTAAAGTCATTATGACCCAGCAATTACACTCCTAGATATATACCCAAGAGAAGTAAAAACAATGTTTATACCAACACTCGTACACAGTCATAGCAGCATTATTCATAATAGCCAAAAAGTGGGAACAATTCAAATGCCCATCAGCTGATGAATGGATGAACCAAAGTGGTGTATTCGTTCTATGGAATATTACTTGGCCGTAAAAAGGAATGAAGTACTGATGCATGCTACAGCATGGATGAGTAATGATGCATGCTACAGTGCTGATGCATGTTACAGCATGGAGGAGTAATGATGCATGCTACAGTGCTGATGCATGCTACAGCATGGAGGAGTAATGATGCATGCTACAGTGCTGATGCATGCTACAGCATGGAGGAGTAATGATGCATGCTACAGTGCTGATGCATGCTACAGCATGGAGGAGTAATGATGCATGCTACAGTGCTGATGCATGCTACAGCATGGAGGAGTAATGATGCATGCTACAGTGCTGATGCATGCTACAGCATGGAGGAGTAATGATGCATGCTACAGTGCTGATGCATGCTACAGCATGGAGGAGTAATGATGCATGCTACAGTGCTGATGCATGCTACAGCATGGAGGAGTAATGATGCATGCTACAGTGCTGATGCATGCTACAGCATGGAGGAGTAATGATGCATGCTACAGTGCTGATGCATGCTACAGCATGGAGGAGTAATGATGCATGCTACAGTGCTGATGCATGCTACAGTGCTGATGCATGTTACAGCATGGATGAACCTAGAAAACATTACGTGAGGTTAAAAGCAGCCAGTCACAAAGGACCACATGCTGTATGAATCTATTGATAGGAAATGGCCAGAATAGGCAATTCTCAGAGACAAAGTAGATTAGTGGTTGTCACGGGAGGAAGAAAAAGAGGGAATGGGGAATGATAATTAGAAAATGGGTGGCATTTCTTTGGGGGGTGATAAAAATATTCTGGAATTAGATATGATAATGGTTGCAGAACTTGTGAATATATTAAAAACTACTGAATCATACACTTTTTTTTCATTTTTGGTGGCTGCCTGGTATGGGGATCCAAACTCTTGACCTTGGTATTAGCAGGTGGCGCTCTAACCAACTGAGCTAACCAGCCAGCCCTGAATTGTACACTTTAAATTCTATCATATGTGAATTATATCTCAATGAAATGAAACATAACCGAAGTATAATTATCACACCTAAAGAAGTTAACAATATTTCCTTAATATCACGAAATAGCATCAGTGTTCAAATTTCTAATTGTCTTTTAAAAATATTGTTTTTGCAGTCTGTTTCAGTTGGGGTCATAATAATAAGTCTTGTTCCTTTTTTTGGGGGGGGGCTGGCTGGTATGTAACTTTTAAGCTATAATTTTGCTCTCCCTTTTTCTTCCCCTCCTTTGCAGATTACTTATTGAAGAAACAAGGCTGTATGTTCTGTAGAGCTGTCCATAATCTAAATTTTGCTGCTTACATTTCTGAGGTGCTGTTTAACATTTTTCCGTATCTCCTTTATTTTGTACATTGGTGGTTGGGACTGAGCTGCTTGATCAGAGTCAGATTTGATATTTTGGCCAAATGGGAGTGGTGTATTTCCATTGGGAGGCACCTAGTGTTTGGTTGTTTCTCCTTGTGTTATATTAGAGAATGTTGATGTTCAATACCTAATCTTTTACTTCATTAAAGGTGGCGCGATGGTGGTATTCTATGCTTCCGTCTTCTTTTATCAGCTTGGAATTCCTTTACAAAGAGAAAACTCTTTACAACAACTGTTTGGTTATCCTGAGGTTGAGTTCTAATAGCAGAGGGAGGATAAATGCTTGATTCTTTCCCTTTATTTTACCAGTTTTCAAAATAATAAGTTGTTTCTCTAACATTCTGTGAAAGTGACCCATGAGTTTTTTGTTTGTTTTTGGTATCACTTGAACTTGTGGATTTAAACATATTCCGATGTGTTTAAATCCACTGACATGTTTATCCTCACATTTCCCCATTTTGACCAGTGCGTGGTTCTCCATGTTGGCTCTCAAGTCCTTCTGAATAGTGTCTTTCCATTCACATGTGACGAGGTGCTCCAAGTTCATCTTGCATATTCAGGAAAGTTCATTTTAAACAAGTTTTCCTGGTAGCTTTCCTAAGGGACATCCAAGGACCCCAGTTTCAAATACACAGGCCTAAGTAATTTGTCCAGCTCAGCCTATGTTGCTTATCCTTAACGAGATCATTTAGGTTTTATCTAATGACACACTCGTCTGAGTTGACTGAAGGGGATCATGCTATTAGTGGATGTTATTTAATGGTGTCAGAGAACACCATAGAATTACAGGGATGGAAGTTCTCGTACTTATCTCTCCTTCCCTGGGGAGAAATAAATCGAAACGGGGCATCAGCAGTTCACCACACCTATGCCAAAAGTGGTGTGGGGATGAGGAGGAGGAGCAGCAGGAGAATGATGACAGCTACTGTTCTTTATTATTCTGTGCCTGCTGTGTGCCCGTCACCATGCCACAGGCTTCGCAAACATGTTTTCCCTCTAATTTTCAAATTGGCCCTCTCATAACACCCCATTGTCTGGCTTCTCAGCAGGCCCCAGCGGTGTCTAGAAGTAGCCTTCCATCTCTTCAAGGTCACGAGTGGGGGAGGGGTGAGGGCAGCAGGGAAAGATAGTGCTTTATCAGGTAAACCACCCCCACAGGGATCCCAGCTCCACTTACCGTCCAAACCCAAGTCCCACAGTTTGGCTGACTTAGGTGTTAGGTGTTTGATAGTAAAGGGCTTCAAAGTGAGGATCCCCATGGGGTCAGTACATTTTAAAACTGAAGTTTGTTGGCTCAAATAACTCTCATACTGATGGGAAGTCGCAGGGAGGTATTTTGAAGCCCAGGTGCAACCAACATCACAAGAAGGGGAGTCAGAAACTCCACGCCCATCAGACCACTCCTGAATGGAGGTGTTCAGGCAGTTTTAAAAACTCCTTTGATAGCCATGATCATTACTAATTGTTACTTTCCCCTTTGTAAAGTAGTATATTGATTATAAAATGGATCTTAGCAAATTGGATTTTTCTCTGAAAACAGCTAAAATGATTCAAATCAACAGTGCCTTTCACCTTGTATGTATGTACACACTTCACTCATGTTGCTGAATTAAATTTGGCTCCTACTAAAACAAAATATGAACAAGAAGAAAGCAAGGTGCAGTACATGAAATCAATGTGGCAGAAAATAAAACCCTCCACCTCTTCAAAAATTGTTCCCAGAGGGCCGGCCTGGTGGTGCACTCGGTAGAGTGCGGCGCTTGGGAGCGTGGCAGTGCTCCCGCCGAGGGTTCGGATCCCATATAGAGACCGGTCAGCTCACTGGTTGAGCGCCGTGTGGGCGCGACACCGAGGGTTGCGATCCTATTACCGCTCACAAAAAAAGACAAAAAGGAAAAAAAAAATTGTTCCCAGAAATAAAGGTTACAAAGGACATTCTGAATGAAAACCCTCCAGTCTAGACTGAAGACGTGGGCGAATGGCAGCCAGTCAGTAGGAAGAGCTCAGAGGACCTGAGGACTCAGGAAATGCAATAGGAATGTTTTTAAAATGGTGACTACATTTTTCTTTTTTGCTTACCTATATTTTCTGACTTTCATGGCAAATGTTGCCTTTGTGATTGGAAGGAAAAAAACTAAAGAAACAATAAGCTCTTATTTTGAAAAATTAGAAAAAAGCATACAAAGGGAGCCAGGATGGAGACAGGATCTGGGGGTTTAGGCTAGAGGAGCCAGATGGGTCCTGGGCACACCTGCAGCTGTCTCTGTGTTCCAGAGCCTGGAAACTCTATGTTCAATCCTCTTCATCCTCAGCCTTCTTAGTAATTCAGGGGGTTGAGGTGGCAGAGAAAGGTTGGGGGACTGGAAAGCCACCTGAGATATGTTATGTTTAACAGTTAATAGTGAACAAGTTCAGTGGGTATTACCCCCTGGCTATGAGTTTTTAAAAATGTCAGTGCTGGGGTCTCCTCCCAGAAGCCCTGGTTCAGTAGGTTTGGAGTAGGGCCCAGACAGTATTTGGAAACTCCTCAGGTGAAAATTATTGTTAAATGAGTACAGAGTTTCTGTGCAGGATGATGAAAAATTCTGGAGATGTATGATTGCCAAATGGGGTCCTTCAAGTTGAAATGGAAGGATGTTAAATAGCAATATGAAAGCATGTGAAGTATAAAACTCACTGGTAAAGGTACATATATAGATAAATACAGAATACTGTGATACTATAATGGTGGTGTAATTAATCATATTTAATTCTAGTACAAAAGTAAAAATACAAAAGTATTAAAAATAACTGTAAAGTATATTAATGAATATGCAATATAAAAGGTGTAAATTGTGATATTAATAACAAAGTGGGGAAGTAAAAGTGTAAAGTTTCTGTATGCAATTAAAGTTAAGTTATTATCAGCTTAAGAGAAGGAATTAAAGCATATCAATACCAAAATATATATATATATATATATATCAATGACAAACGAACAAAGGAAGACAGCAAGACAGTAAAAGAGGGACAAAAGAATACAAGACAGACAGAAGACAATTAATAAAATGGCAATAGTAAATCCTTCCCTATCAATAATTACTTTAAATGTAAATGAATTAAGGGCCAGCCCGGTGGCTCACTCGGGAGAGTGCGGTGCTGATAACACCATGGCCCCGGGTTCGGATCCCATATGGGGATGGCCGGTTCGCTCACTGGATACGGATGGCTGGTTCGCTCACTGGCTGGGCGTGGTGCTGACAACACCAAGTCAAGGGTTAAGATCCCCTTACCGGTCATCTTTTTTTTAAAAAAAAAAAAATGTAAATGAATTAAGCTCTCAATCAAAACACGTAGAGTGGCTGAAAGGATTTGACAAACATCAGGATCCAGCTACATGCTGTGTATAAGAAACTCGCTTTAGATTTAAGGATACACATAGGCTGAAAGTAAAGGGATGGAAAAGATATTTCATGCAAATGGTAACAAAATAGAGCAGGGGTGGCTATACTTATATCAGACAAAATAGACTATAACTCAAAAACTTTCACAAGAGACAAAGAAGAAAATGATATAATTATAAAAGGGTTAATTCATCAGGAAGATAGAACACCCAACATTAGAACACCCAAATACATGAAGCAAATATTGGCAGAACTGAAGGGAGAAATAGACAGCAATGCAATAATAGTAGAAGACTTCATACCCCACTTTCCATAATGGCTAGACCATCCAGACAGAAAGTCAATAAGGAAACAGCAGACTTGAACAAGTATAGACTGGATGGACCAATCAGACATATACAAAACATTCCATCCGACAGCAGTAGAACACACATTCTTCTCAAGTGCACATGAAACAGTCTCCAGGGTAGATCACATGTTAGGTCACAAAACAAGTTTTAACAAATTTAAGAAGATCAAAATCATACTAAGTAATTTTTCCAACCACAATAGAATAAAACTAGAAATCAGTAGCAGAAGGAACACTGGAAAATTCACAAATATGTGGAAATTAACACACTTCTGAACAACCAATGGGTCAAAGAAGAAATCAAACAGGAAATTGGAAAATGAATCGAGAAAAATGAAACTAGAAAACAAATTTTGAAACAAATAAAATGTACAATATACCAAAATTTATGGGATGCAGCAAAAGCAGTACCTAGAGGGAAGTTTACAGCTATAAATGCCTATGTTAAAAAAAGAATTATCCTAAATAAACAACCTACTTTTATACCTCTAGGAATAGGAAACAAACAAGCTAAGTGCAAAGTTAGAAGAGAGAAAATAATAAAGATTAGAGCAGAAATAATAAAGAATAGAAAAACAATAGAAAAAATCAACAGAGCTGAGTTGGTTTTTGAAAAGATAAACAAAATTGACAAATATTTAGCTGGACCAAGTAAGAAAAAAGAGAGAAGATTCAAATAAATAATATCAGTAATGAAAGAGGAGGTGAAAGGACGACAGGACCCGAGCTGACAGTTCACCGGAGAAGTTCCGCTTTATTTGGGGGAGAAGCATACATTTATATAGAGCTGGTTCCGGGAGAGGGTGGTTAGTACACGGGGTGGTAGTTGATTGGCCGGGGGCAGGTAATGATTTCTGATAGGCTGCACCTTGGCGCCGGCGAGATTGTTAGGACCCGGAAGAGAAAAGCGCCATGTTTTAGGGAGTGCCTCCTTTGGGGTCTTCTATGGGGCCTTACATTCCTCCCTTTTTCCTCTATTGGGGGTAAGGTCGTTGAGGTCTCCGAACTACTTCCTGCTGGAGGGGGGCGTCGTAGGAGGAGGAAACAGGGAGGAGAAAGAAACCCCCATTATACCCCAAAGGAGAGTGGTGAACAGGGTGATTTCAAGGAGAGAGAAACCCGTGAAAGTTCCTTGGAGCCATAGGTCAGCCATCTGCTGTGTCCAATGGGCGTAGGAGGTTGTGGGGAAGATCATCCATGCATCTGCAGCTAGAGTGGTCAGGAACAAGCACCACCAGTGACTTAGATCCATTTCAGCAAGATGTCAGGCGTTCTATTGAGGAGCAGGAAGGGTTTTCCGTGGCCAGCAGCTGGTAATTTCTAAGTAAATGCTGGTTAAAAGCTTGGTTAGAAATTTTACTTATTTGAATAATGCAGGGTAGATAATAGTTAGAGGTCCTATGACAGGCCATATCCAGGTTAGGAGAGGATTGTGGAAAAAGGAAGAAAAGGGGTTAGAGTTGGACGTGGCCCGGAGGCTAGAGGCCAGATCAGTGAGTTTGATGACGTTAGTTTCGACTAAGCCTGATTCATTGAATAACAACATTCTTCCCTGAGGAAGATGCATGTGCCTCCCTTCTCTGCGGTAAGAAGGTCTAAAGCTCGGTGGCTTTGGAGAGTTACCTTGGCTAGGGAGGTGACCTGTTTTTGTAGGAATGAAAGGGACTCAGCGGTGGAGGTCAAGGCTTGTTCAAGTTTATCTTTAACTGCCCATAAAGTATGCCCTAGGGCACTTTCCGGCAATCCAAATAATAAAGAAAGTAGAAAGAGGTTTAGGGAGAGGATTCAGGAGAGGATTCATCCTCATGTATGGGTGAGAGGATTGGAAATCGGGATAGGCGAAGTTTAAGGGGGTTGGTGGGATGAAGGGTGCAGAAATAGCTTTCTTGAGAGGGTTCGCTCTGAACTTCAGGCTCACTTGTAGGTTCCGTGAGGCTCGTAGGTCGGCCTTGAGGGCAGGGCTTTACCCTGGAAATGTGGATCCATGGAGTTACGTGGTCGTTCGGTAGGGAAAGCTTGGCAGCTGTGGGAGTGTAAAGAATGACTGGGCAAGGGCCCTCCCACTTAGGAGTTAAAGGACCTTGTGGCTCTGGGGAGGTGCAGAATACTAAATCCCCAGGGTGTACTGTGGAGGTGTTTTGGGAGGAGGTAGGATTAGGCAATAGCCAATCCTGGTGTTTTTAGAGTTCAGCTCGAAGATGGGAAAGCAGCGGGATAGATAGGTTGGAGGGTATGGTTCCTTGTTTAGGGATGATTCCTGGAGGTAAAGGGGACCTCCCATACATAATTTTGAAAGGGGAGAGGTTTGAAGGTTTCTTTGGGAGGACCCGGAGTCTGAAGAAGGCTAGGGGTAAAAGGCGGGTCCAGTCAAGGTGAAGTTCCAGAGATAGTTTAGTAAGGATGTCTTTTAGAGCCCTGTTGGCGCGTTCAACTTTTCCTCAGGCCTGGGGCCGGTAAGGACAATGTAGATGCCAAGGGAGGGAGAGGGCTCGAGATAAATTTTGTATTATTTGAG